>NW_027509899.1:110000-166317 GCF_051311805.1 Agelaius phoeniceus | reverse complement strand
GGGGTTCTGAGGACTTGTAGGGTAGTACTTACTGGCTAGAGTAGAGGAAATGGATTCTATTTGAATATCTGTCCCACAGGTCCTGGTTGTCCTTGATGGGCTGCAGCTGTGAGCATTGAAGAGAACTGGGATAAAAGGGGGCGGCGTAGCCATTCAGGGAGAGCCTTGAAGGAGCCCTGAACTGGGAAAGAACAGCATGCAGAAGAAAGCGTCTGTGCTGTGAAGATCTGCAGCCATAAGAACACACCGAGGAGGTATGGACTTTAGCAATCTGAGAACAGCATGATGGGACTCTAGAGAAATAGAAGAACAACAAGTGGTAGCTTTCGATTTGGAGCAATCAGCAAAGCTTGCAAATTTCTTGCTGGGCACCACCCTCTTGGTCAGGGCGAGTGGCCAGAAATGGAGGCCATTTTCCATGGGGAAAACGAAGTCATTGGCCCAGGCTCTGGGTGTCAGATGACTGGTGGCATCTGGGGCTGTAAGGACTTGCAGGGTCCTAGTTGCTGGCAGCTTTCGTTCTGGAAGGATCCAGCAGAGTTTGTAGATTCCTGGCTTGGCACTGCCCTGCCTGCCAGGCAGAGTGGCCACAAATGAAGGCCATTTTCCATGGGAAAAACGAAGTCCTTTCCCCAGGGTCTCAGGAATATGTTCAAGGTGGCGTTTGAGGCTCTAAGTACTTCCAGGGCCCTAGTTGCTGCCAGCTTTTCTTTTGGAAAAATCCAGCAACGATTGCATCATTCTAGCTAGGCTCCCACTTTCTGCCAGGGTGAGTGGCTGCCAAGGGAGGCCATTTGCCATGGGAAAAAGAAGTCCTTTCCCCAGGGTCTGGGTGTCAGATGAAAGGTGGCCTTTGGGGTTCTGAGGACTTGTAGGGTAGTACTTACTGGCTAGAGTAGAGGAAATGGATTCTATTTGAATATCTGTCTAGAGGCTTTGCCCCCACAGGTCCTGGTTGTCCTTGATGGCTGCAGCTGTGAGCATTGAAGAGAACTGGGATAAAAGGGGGCGGCTTAGCCATTCAGGGAGAGCCTTGAAGGAGCCCTGAACTGGGAAAGAACAGCATGCAGAAGAAAGCGTCTGTGCTGTGAAGATCTGCAGCCATAAGAACACACCGAGGAGGTATGGACTTTAGCAATCTGAGAACAGCATGATGGGACTCTAGAGAAATAGAACAACAACAAGTGGCAGCTTCGATTTGGAGCAATCCAGCAAAGCTTGCAAATTTCTTGCTGGGCACCACCCTCTTGGTCAGGGCGAGTGGCCAGAAATGGAGGCCATTTTCCATGGGGAAAACGAAGTCATTGGCCCAGGCTCTGGGTGTCAGATGACTGGTGGCATCTGGGGCTCTAAGGACTTGCAGGGTCCTAGTTGCTGGCAGCTTTCGTTCTGGAAGGATCCAGCAGAGTTTGTAGATTCCTGGCTTGGCACTGCCCTGCCTGCCAGGCAGAGTGGCCACAAATGAAGGCCATTTTCCATGGGAAAAACGAAGTCCTTTCCCCAGGGTCTCAGGAATATGTTCAAGGTGGCGTTTGAGGCTCTAAGTACTTCCAGGGCCCTAGTTGCTGCCAGCTTTTCTTTTGGAAAAATCCAGCAACGATTGCATCATTCTAGCTAGGCTCCCACTTTCTGCCAGGGTGAGTGGCTGCCAAGGGAGGCCATTTGCCATGGGAAAAAGAAGTCCTTTCCCCAGGGTCTGGGTGTCAGATGAAAGGTGGCCTTTGGGGTTCTGAGGACTTGTAGGGTAGTACTTACTGGCTAGAGTAGAGGAAATGGATTCTATTTGAATATCTGTCTAGAGGCTTTGCCCCACAGGTCCTGGTTGTCCTTGATGGGCTGCAGCTGTGAGCATTGAAGAGAACTGGGATAAAAGGGGGCGGCTTAGCCATTCAGGGAGAGCCTTGAAGGAGCCCTGAACTGGGAAAGAACAGCATGCAGAAGAAAGCGTCTGTGCTGTGAAGATCTGCAGCCATAAGAACACACCGAGGAGGTATGGACTTTAGCAATCTGAGAACAGCATGATGGGACTCTAGAGAAATAGAACAACAACAAGTGGCAGCTTTCGATTTGGAGCAATCCAGCAAAGCTTGCAAATTTCTTGCTGGGCACCACCCTCTTGGTCAGGGCGAGTGGCCAGAAATGGAGGCCATTTTCCATGGGGAAAACGAAGTCATTGGCCCAGGCTCTGGGTGTCAGATGACTGGTGGCATCTGGGGCTCTAAGGACTTGCAGGGTCCTAGTTGCTGGCAGCTTTCGTTCTGGAAGGATCCAGCACAGTTTGTAGATTCCTGGCTTGGCACTGCCCTGCCTGCCAGGCAGAGTGGCCACAAATGAAGGCCATTTTCCATGGGAAAAACGAAGTCCTTTCCCCAGGGTCTCAGGAATATGTTCAAGGTGGCGTTTGAGGCTCTAAGTACTTCCAGGGCCCTAGTTGCTGCCAGCTTTTCTTTTGGAAAAATCCAGCAACGATTGCATCATTCTAGCTAGGCTCCCACTTTCTGCCAGGGTGAGTGGCTGCCAAGGGAGGCCATTTGCCATGGGAAAAAGAAGTCCTTTCCCCAGGGTCTGGGTGTCAGATGAAAGGTGGCCTTTGGGGTTCTGAGGACTTGTAGGGTAGTACTTACTGGCTAGAGTAGAGGAAATGGATTCTATTTGAATATCTGTCCCACAGGTCCTGGTTGTCCTTGATGGGCTGCAGCTGTGAGCATTGAAGAGAACTGGGATAAAAGGGGGCGGCGTAGCCATTCAGGGAGAGCCTTGAAGGAGCCCTGAACTGGGAAAGAACAGCATGCAGAAGAAAGCGTCTGTGCTGTGAAGATCTGCAGCCATAAGAACACACCGAGGAGGTATGGACTTTAGCAATCTGAGAACAGCATGATGGGACTCTAGAGAAATAGAAGAACAACAAGTGGTAGCTTTAGATTTGGAGCAATCCAGCAAAGCTTGCAAATTTCTTGCTGGGCACCACCCTCTTGGTCAGGGCGAGTGGCCAGAAATGGAGGCCATTTTCCATGGGGAAAACGAAGTCATTGGCCCAGGCTCTGGGTGTCAGATGACTGGTGGCATCTGGGGCTGTAAGGACTTGCAGGGTCCTAGTTGCTGGCAGCTTTCGTTCTGGAAGGATCCAGCACAGTTTGTAGATTCCTGGCTTGGCACTGCCCTGCCTGCCAGGCAGAGTGGCCACAAATGAAGGCCATTTTCCATGGGAAAAACGAAGTCCTTTCCCCAGGGTCTCAGGAATATGTTCAAGGTGGCGTTTGAGGCTCTAAGTACTTCCAGGGCCCTAGTTGCTGCCAGCTTTTCTTTTGGAAAAATCCAGCAACGATTGCATCATTCTAGCTAGGCTCCCACTTTCTGCCAGGGTGAGTGGCTGCCAAGGGAGGCCATTTGCCATGGGAAAAAGAAGTCCTTTCCCCAGGGTCTGGGTGTCAGATGAAAGGTGGCCTTTGGGGTTCTGAGGACTTGTAGGGTAGTACTTACTGGCTAGAGTAGAGGAAATGGATTCTATTTGAATATCTGTCTAGAGGCTTTGCCCCACAGGTCCTGGTTGTCCTTGATGGGCTGCAGCTGTGAGCATTGAAGAGAACTGGGATAAAAGGGGGCGGCTTAGCCATTCAGGGAGAGCCTTGAAGGAGCCCTGAACTGGGAAAGAACAGCATGCAGAAGAAAGCGTCTGTGCTGTGAAGATCTGCAGCCATAAGAACACACCGAGGAGGTATGGACTTTAGCAATCTGAGAACAGCATGATGGGACTCTAGAGAAATAGAAGAACAACAAGTGGCAGCTTTCGATTTGGAGCAATCCAGCAAAGCTTGCAAATTTCTTGCTGGGCACCACCCTCTTGGTCAGGGCGAGTGGCCAGAAATGGAGGCCATTTTCCATGGGGAAAACGAAGTCATTGGCCCAGGCTCTGGGTGTCAGATGACTGGTGGCATCTGGGGCTCTAAGGACTTGCAGGGTCCTAGTTGCTGGCAGCTTTCGTTCTGGAAGGATCCAGCAGAGTTTGTAGATTCCTGGCTTGGCACTGCCCTGCCTGCCAGGCAGAGTGGCCACAAATGAAGGCCATTTTCCATGGGAAAAACGAAGTCCTTTCCCCAGGGTCTCAGGAATATGTTCAAGGTGGCGTTTGAGGCTCTAAGTACTTCCAGGGCCCTAGTTGCTGCCAGCTTTTCTTTTGGAAAAATCCAGCAACGATTGCATCATTCTAGCTAGGCTCCCACTTTCTGCCAGGGTGAGTGGCTGCCAAGGGAGGCCATTTGCCATGGGAAAAAGAAGTCCTTTCCCCAGGGTCTGGGTGTCAGATGAAAGGTGGCCTTTGGGGTTCTGAGGACTTGTAGGGTAGTACTTACTGGCTAGAGTAGAGGAAATGGATTCTATTTGAATATCTGTCTAGAGGCTTTGCCCCACAGGTCCTGGTTGTCCTTGATGGGCTGCAGCTGTGAGCATTGAAGAGAACTGGGATAAAAGGGGGCGGCTTAGCCATTCAGGGAGAGCCTTGAAGGAGCCCTGAACTGGGAAAGAACAGCATGCAGAAGAAAGCGTCTGTGCTGTGAAGATCTGCAGCCATAAGAACACACCGAGGAGGTATGGACTTTAGCAATCTGAGAACAGCATGATGGGACTCTAGAGAAATAGAACAACAACAAGTGGCAGCTTTCGATTTGGAGCAATCCAGCAAAGCTTGCAAATTTCTTGCTGGGCACCACCCTCTTGGTCAGGGCGAGTGGCCAGAAATGGAGGCCATTTTCCATGGGGAAAACGAAGTCATTGGCCCAGGCTCTGGGTGTCAGATGACTGGTGGCATCTGGGGCTGTAAGGACTTGCAGGGTCCTAGTTGCTGGCAGCTTTCGTTCTGGAAGGATCCAGCACAGTTTGTAGATTCCTGGCTTGGCACTGCCCTGCCTGCCAGGCAGAGTGGCCAGAAATGAAGGCCATTTTCCATGGGAAAAACGAAGTCCTTTCCCCAGGGTCTCAGTAATATGTTCAAGGTGGCGTTTGAGGCTCTAAGTACTTCCAGGGCCCTAGTTGCTGGCAGCTTTTCTTTTGGAAAAATCCAGCAACGATTGCATCATTCTAGCTAGGCTCCCACTTTCTGCCAGGGTGAGTGGCTGCCAAGGGAGGCCATTTGCCATGGGAAAAAGAAGTCCTTTCCCCAGGGTCTGGGTGTCAGATGAAAGGTGGCCTTTGGGGTTCTGAGGACTTGTAGGGTACTACTTACTGGCTAGAGTAGAGGAAATGGATTCTATTTGAATATCTGTCCCACAGGTCCTGGTTGTCCTTGATGGGCTGCAGCTGTGAGCATTGAAGAGAACTGGGATAAAAGGGGGCGGCGTAGCCATTCAGGGAGAGCCTTGAAGGAGCCCTGAACTGGGAAAGAACAGCATGCAGAAGAAAGCGTCTGTGCTGTGAAGATCTGCAGCCATAAGAACACACCGAGGAGGTATGGACTTTAGCAATCTGAGAACAGCATGATGGGACTCTAGAGAAATAGAACAACAACAAGTGGTAGCTTTAGATTTGGAGCAATCCAGCAAAGCTTGCAAATTTCTTGCTGGGCACCACCCTCTTGGTCAGGGCGAGTGGCCAGAAATGGAGGCCATTTTCCATGGGGAAAACGAAGTCATTGGCCCAGGCTCTGGGTGTCAGATGACTGGTGGCATCTGGGGCTGTAAGGACTTGCAGGGTCCTAGTTGCTGGCAGCTTTCGTTCTGGAAGGATCCAGCAGAGTTTGTAGATTCCTGGCTTGGCACTGCCCTGCCTGCCAGGCAGAGTGGCCAGAAATGAAGGCCATTTTCCATGGGAAAAACGAAGTCCTTTCCCCAGGGTCTCAGGAATATGTTCAAGGTGGCGTTTGAGGCTCTAAGTACTTCCAGGGCCCTAGTTGCTGGCAGCTTTTCTTTTGGAAAAATCCAGCAACGATTGCATCATTCTAGCTAGGCTCCCACTTTCTGCCAGGGTGAGTGGCTGCCAAGGGAGGCCATTTGCCATGGGAAAAAGAAGTCCTTTCCCCAGGGTCTGGGTGTCAGATGAAAGGTGGCCTTTGGGGTTCTGAGGACTTGTAGGGTAGTACTTACTGGCTAGAGTAGAGGAAATGGATTCTATTTGAATATCTGTCTAGAGGCTTTGCCCCACAGGTCCTGGTTGTCCTTGATGGGCTGCAGCTGTGAGCATTGAAGAGAACTGGGATAAAAGGGGGCGGCTTAGCCATTCAGGGAGAGCCTTGAAGGAGCCCTGAACTGGGAAAGAACAGCATGCAGAAGAAAGCGTCTGTGCTGTGAAGATCTGCAGCCATAAGAACACACCGAGGAGGTATGGACTTTAGCAATCTGAGAACAGCATGATGGGACTCTAGAGAAATAGAAGAACAACAAGTGGCAGCTTTCGATTTGGAGCAATCCAGCAAAGCTTGCAAATTTCTTGCTGGGCACCACCCTCTTGGTCAGGGCGAGTGGCCAGAAATGGAGGCCATTTTCCATGGGGAAAACGAAGTCATTGGCCCAGGCTCTGGGTGTCAGATGACTGGTGGCATCTGGGGCTCTAAGGACTTGCAGGGTCCTAGTTGCTGGCAGCTTTCGTTCTGGAAGGATCCAGCAGAGTTTGTAGATTCCTGGCTTGGCACTGCCCTGCCTGCCAGGCAGAGTGGCCACAAATGAAGGCCATTTTCCATGGGAAAAACGAAGTCCTTTCCCCAGGGTCTCAGGAATATGTTCAAGGTGGCGTTTGAGGCTCTAAGTACTTCCAGGGCCCTAGTTGCTGCCAGCTTTTCTTTTGGAAAAATCCAGCAACGATTGCATCATTCTAGCTAGGCTCCCACTTTCTGCCAGGGTGAGTGGCTGCCAAGGGAGGCCATTTGCCATGGGAAAAAGAAGTCCTTTCCCCAGGGTCTGGGTGTCAGATGAAAGGTGGCCTTTGGGGTTCTGAGGACTTGTAGGGTAGTACTTACTGGCTAGAGTAGAGGAAATGGATTCTATTTGAATATCTGTCTAGAGGCTTTGCCCCACAGGTCCTGGTTGTCCTTGATGGGCTGCAGCTGTGAGCATTGAAGAGAACTGGGATAAAAGGGGGCGGCTTAGCCATTCAGGGAGAGCCTTGAAGGAGCCCTGAACTGGGAAAGAACAGCATGCAGAAGAAAGCGTCTGTGCTGTGAAGATCTGCAGCCATAAGAACACACCGAGGAGGTATGGACTTTAGCAATCTGAGAACAGCATGATGGGACTCTAGAGAAATAGAACAACAACAAGTGGCAGCTTTCGATTTGGAGCAATCCAGCAAAGCTTGCAAATTTCTTGCTGGGCACCACCCTCTTGGTCAGGGCGAGTGGCCAGAAATGGAGGCCATTTTCCATGGGGAAAACGAAGTCATTGGCCCAGGCTCTGGGTGTCAGATGACTGGTGGCATCTGGGGCTCTAAGGACTTGCAGGGTCCTAGTTGCTGGCAGCTTTCGTTCTGGAAGGATCCAGCACAGTTTGTAGATTCCTGGCTTGGCACTGCCCTGCCTGCCAGGCAGAGTGGCCAGAAATGAAGGCCATTTTCCATGGGAAAAACGAAGTCCTTTCCCCAGGGTCTCAGTAATATGTTCAAGGTGGCGTTTGAGGCTCTAAGTACTTCCAGGGCCCTAGTTGCTGGCAGCTTTTCTTTTGGAAAAATCCAGCAACGATTGCATCATTCTAGCTAGGCTCCCACTTTCTGCCAGGGTGAGTGGCTGCCAAGGGAGGCCATTTGCCATGGGAAAAAGAAGTCCTTTCCCCAGGGTCTGGGTGTCAGATGAAAGGTGGCCTTTGGGGTTCTGAGGACTTGTAGGGTAGTACTTACTGGCTAGAGTAGAGGAAATGGATTCTATTTGAATATCTGTCCCACAGGTCCTGGTTGTCCTTGATGGGCTGCAGCTGTGAGCATTGAAGAGAACTGGGATAAAAGGGGGCGGCGTAGCCATTCAGGGAGAGCCTTGAAGGAGCCCTGAACTGGGAAAGAACAGCATGCAGAAGAAAGCGTCTGTGCTGTGAAGATCTGCAGCCATAAGAACACACCGAGGAGGTATGGACTTTAGCAATCTGAGAACAGCATGATGGGACTCTAGAGAAATAGAAGAACAACAAGTGGTAGCTTTAGATTTGGAGCAATCCAGCAAAGCTTGCAAATTTCTTGCTGGGCACCACCCTCTTGGTCAGGGCGAGTGGCCAGAAATGGAGGCCATTTTCCATGGGGAAAACGAAGTCATTGGCCCAGGCTCTGGGTGTCAGATGACTGGTGGCATCTGGGGCTGTAAGGACTTGCAGGGTCCTAGTTGCTGGCAGCTTTCGTTCTGGAAGGATCCAGCAGAGTTTGTAGATTCCTGGCTTGGCACTGCCCTGCCTGCCAGGCAGAGTGGCCAGAAATGAAGGCCATTTTCCATGGGAAAAACGAAGTCCTTTCCCCAGGGTCTCAGGAATATGTTCAAGGTGGCGTTTGAGGCTCTAAGTACTTCCAGGGCCCTAGTTGCTGGCAGCTTTTCTTTTGGAAAAATCCAGCAACGATTGCATCATTCTAGCTAGGCTCCCACTTTCTGCCAGGGTGAGTGGCTGCCAAGGGAGGCCATTTGCCATGGGAAAAAGAAGTCCTTTCCCCAGGGTCTGGGTGTCAGATGAAAGGTGGCCTTTGGGGTTCTGAGGACTTGTAGGGTAGTACTTACTGGCTAGAGTAGAGGAAATGGATTCTATTTGAATATCTGTCTAGAGGCTTTGCCCCACAGGTCCTGGTTGTCCTTGATGGGCTGCAGCTGTGAGCATTGAAGAGAACTGGGATAAAAGGGGGCGGCTTAGCCATTCAGGGAGAGCCTTGAAGGAGCCCTGAACTGGGAAAGAACAGCATGCAGAAGAAAGCGTCTGTGCTGTGAAGATCTGCAGCCATAAGAACACACCGAGGAGGTATGGACTTTAGCAATCTGAGAACAGCATGATGGGACTCTAGAGAAATAGAACAACAACAAGTGGCAGCTTTCGATTTGGAGCAATCCAGCAAAGCTTGCAAATTTCTTGCTGGGCACCACCCTCTTGGTCAGGGCGAGTGGCCAGAAATGGAGGCCATTTTCCATGGGGAAAACGAAGTCATTGGCCCAGGCTCTGGGTGTCAGATGACTGGTGGCATCTGGGGCTCTAAGGACTTGCAGGGTCCTAGTTGCTGGCAGCTTTCGTTCTGGAAGGATCCAGCAGAGTTTGTAGATTCCTGGCTTGGCACTGCCCTGCCTGCCAGGCAGAGTGGCCACAAATGAAGGCCATTTTCCATGGGAAAAACGAAGTCCTTTCCCCAGGGTCTCAGGAATATGTTCAAGGTGGCGTTTGAGGCTCTAAGTACTTCCAGGGCCCTAGTTGCTGCCAGCTTTTCTTTTGGAAAAATCCAGCAACGATTGCATCATTCTAGCTAGGCTCCCACTTTCTGCCAGGGTGAGTGGCTGCCAAGGGAGGCCATTTGCCATGGGAAAAAGAAGTCCTTTCCCCAGGGTCTGGGTGTCAGATGAAAGGTGGCCTTTGGGGTTCTGAGGACTTGTAGGGTAGTACTTACTGGCTAGAGTAGAGGAAATGGATTCTATTTGAATATCTGTCTAGAGGCTTTGCCCCACAGGTCCTGGTTGTCCTTGATGGGCTGCAGCTGTGAGCATTGAAGAGAACTGGGATAAAAGGGGGCGGCTTAGCCATTCAGGGAGAGCCTTGAAGGAGCCCTGAACTGGGAAAGAACAGCATGCAGAAGAAAGCGTCTGTGCTGTGAAGATCTGCAGCCATAAGAACACACCGAGGAGGTATGGACTTTAGCAATCTGAGAACAGCATGATGGGACTCTAGAGAAATAGAACAACAACAAGTGGCAGCTTTCGATTTGGAGCAATCCAGCAAAGCTTGCAAATTTCTTGCTGGGCACCACCCTCTTGGTCAGGGCGAGTGGCCAGAAATGGAGGCCATTTTCCATGGGGAAAACGAAGTCATTGGCCCAGGCTCTGGGTGTCAGATGACTGGTGGCATCTGGGGCTCTAAGGACTTGCAGGGTCCTAGTTGCTGGCAGCTTTCGTTCTGGAAGGATCCAGCACAGTTTGTAGATTCCTGGCTTGGCACTGCCCTGCCTGCCAGGCAGAGTGGCCACAAATGAAGGCCATTTCCCATGGGAAAAACGAAGTCCTTTCCCCAGGGTCTCAGGAATATGTTCAAGGTGGCGTTTGAGGCTCTAAGTACTTCCAGGGCCCTAGTTGCTGGCAGCTTTTCTTTTGGAAAAATCCAGCAACGATTGCATCATTCTAGCTAGGCTCCCACTTTCTGCCAGGGTGAGTGGCTGCCAAGGGAGGCCATTTGCCATGGGAAAAAGAAGTCCTTTCCCCAGGGTCTGGGTGTCAGATGAAAGGTGGCCTTTGGGGTTCTGAGGACTTGTAGGGTAGTACTTACTGGCTAGAGTAGAGGAAATGGATTCTATTTGAATATCTGTCCCACAGGTCCTGGTTGTCCTTGATGGGCTGCAGCTGTGAGCATTGAAGAGAACTGGGATAAAAGGGGGCGGCGTAGCCATTCAGGGAGAGCCTTGAAGGAGCCCTGAACTGGGAAAGAACAGCATGCAGAAGAAAGCGTCTGTGCTGTGAAGATCTGCAGCCATAAGAACACACCGAGGAGGTATGGACTTTAGCAATCTGAGAACAGCATGATGGGACTCTAGAGAAATAGAACAACAACAAGTGGTAGCTTTAGATTTGGAGCAATCCAGCAAAGCTTGCAAATTTCTTGCTGGGCACCACCCTCTTGGTCAGGGCGAGTGGCCAGAAATGGAGGCCATTTTCCATGGGGAAAACGAAGTCATTGGCCCAGGCTCTGGGTGTCAGATGACTGGTGGCATCTGGGGCTGTAAGGACTTGCAGGGTCCTAGTTGCTGGCAGCTTTCGTTCTGGAAGGATCCAGCACAGTTTGTAGATTCCTGGCTTGGCACTGCCCTGCCTGCCAGGCAGAGTGGCCACAAATGAAGGCCATTTTCCATGGGAAAAACGAAGTCCTTTCCCCAGGGTCTCAGGAATATGTTCAAGGTGGCGTTTGAGGCTCTAAGTACTTCCAGGGCCCTAGTTGCTGGCAGCTTTTCTTTTGGAAAAATCCAGCAACGATTGCATCATTCTAGCTAGGCTCCCACTTTCTGCCAGGGTGAGTGGCTGCCAAGGGAGGCCATTTGCCATGGGAAAAAGAAGTCCTTTCCCCAGGGTCTGGGTGTCAGATGAAAGGTGGCCTTTGGGGTTCTGAGGACTTGTAGGGTAGTACTTACTGGCTAGAGTAGAGGAAATGGATTCTATTTGAATATCTGTCTAGAGGCTTTGCCCCACAGGTCCTGGTTGTCCTTGATGGGCTGCAGCTGTGAGCATTGAAGAGAACTGGGATAAAAGGGGGCGGCTTAGCCATTCAGGGAGAGCCTTGAAGGAGCCCTGAACTGGGAAAGAACAGCATGCAGAAGAAAGCGTCTGTGCTGTGAAGATCTGCAGCCATAAGAACACACCGAGGAGGTATGGACTTTAGCAATCTGAGAACAGCATGATGGGACTCTAGAGAAATAGAACAACAACAAGTGGCAGCTTTCGATTTGGAGCAATCCAGCAAAGCTTGCAAATTTCTTGCTGGGCACCACCCTCTTGGTCAGGGCGAGTGGCCAGAAATGGAGGCCATTTTCCATGGGGAAAACGAAGTCATTGGCCCAGGCTCTGGGTGTCAGATGACTGGTGGCATCTGGGGCTCTAAGGACTTGCAGGGTCCTAGTTGCTGGCAGCTTTCGTTCTGGAAGGATCCAGCAGAGTTTGTAGATTCCTGGCTTGGCACTGCCCTGCCTGCCAGGCAGAGTGGCCACAAATGAAGGCCATTTCCCATGGGAAAAACGAAGTCCTTTCCCCAGGGTCTCAGGAATATGTTCAAGGTGGCGTTTGAGGCTCTAAGTACTTCCAGGGCCCTAGTTGCTGGCAGCTTTTCTTTTGGAAAAATCCAGCAACGATTGCATCATTCTAGCTAGGCTCCCACTTTCTGCCAGGGTGAGTGGCTGCCAAGGGAGGCCATTTGCCATGGGAAAAAGAAGTCCTTTCCCCAGGGTCTGGGTGTCAGATGAAAGGTGGCCTTTGGGGTTCTGAGGACTTGTAGGGTAGTACTTACTGGCTAGAGTAGAGGAAATGGATTCTATTTGAATATCTGTCCCACAGGTCCTGGTTGTCCTTGATGGGCTGCAGCTGTGAGCATTGAAGAGAACTGGGATAAAAGGGGGCGGCGTAGCCATTCAGGGAGAGCCTTGAAGGAGCCCTGAACTGGGAAAGAACAGCATGCAGAAGAAAGCGTCTGTGCTGTGAAGATCTGCAGCCATAAGAACACACCGAGGAGGTATGGACTTTAGCAATCTGAGAACAGCATGATGGGACTCTAGAGAAATAGAACAACAACAAGTGGTAGCTTTCGATTTGGAGCAATCCAGCAAAGCTTGCAAATTTCTTGCTGGGCACCACCCTCTTGGTCAGGGCGAGTGGCCAGAAATGGAGGCCATTTTCCATGGGGAAAACGAAGTCATTGGCCCAGGCTCTGGGTGTCAGATGACTGGTGGCATCTGGGGCTCTAAGGACTTGCAGGGTCCTAGTTGCTGGCAGCTTTCGTTCTGGAAGGATCCAGCAGAGTTTGTAGATTCCTGGCTTGGCACTGCCCTGCCTGCCAGGCCAAGTGGCCACAAATGAAGGCCATTTCCCATGGGAAAAACGAAGTCCTTTCCCCAGGGTCTCAGGAATATGTTCAAGGTGGCGTTTGAGGCTCTAAGTACTTCCAGGGCCCTAGTTGCTGCCAGCTTTTCTTTTGGAAAAATCCAGCAACGATTGCATCATTCTAGCTAGGCTCCCACTTTCTGCCAGGGTGAGTGGCTGCCAAGGGAGGCCATTTGCCATGGGAAAAAGAAGTCCTTTCCCCAGGGTCTGGGTGTCAGATGAAAGGTGGCCTTTGGGGTTCTGAGGACTTGTAGGGTAGTACTTACTGGCTAGAGTAGAGGAAATGGATTCTATTTGAATATCTGTCCCACAGGTCCTGGTTGTCCTTGATGGGCTGCAGCTGTGAGCATTGAAGAGAACTGGGATAAAAGGGGGCGGCGTAGCCATTCAGGGAGAGCCTTGAAGGAGCCCTGAACTGGGAAAGAACAGCATGCAGAAGAAAGCGTCTGTGCTGTGAAGATCTGCAGCCATAAGAACACACCGAGGAGGTATGGACTTTAGCAATCTGAGAACAGCATGATGGGACTCTAGAGAAATAGAACAACAACAAGTGGTAGCTTTAGATTTGGAGCAATCCAGCAAAGCTTGCAAATTTCTTGCTGGGCACCACCCTCTTGGTCAGGGCGAGTGGCCAGAAATGGAGGCCATTTTCCATGGGGAAAACGAAGTCATTGGCCCAGGCTCTGGGTGTCAGATGACTGGTGGCATCTGGGGCTGTAAGGACTTGCAGGGTCCTAGTTGCTGGCAGCTTTCGTTCTGGAAGGATCCAGCAGAGTTTGTAGATTCCTGGCTTGGCACTGCCCTGCCTGCCAGGCAGAGTGGCCACAAATGAAGGCCATTTTCCATGGGAAAAACGAAGTCCTTTCCCCAGGGTCTCAGGAATATGTTCAAGGTGGCGTTTGAGGCTCTAAGTACTTCCAGGGCCCTAGTTGCTGGCAGCTTTTCTTTTGGAAAAATCCAGCAACGATTGCATCATTCTAGCTAGGCTCCCACTTTCTGCCAGGGTGAGTGGCTGCCAAGGGAGGCCATTTGCCATGGGAAAAAGAAGTCCTTTCCCCAGGGTCTGGGTGTCAGATGAAAGGTGGCCTTTGGGGTTCTGAGGACTTGTAGGGTAGTACTTACTGGCTAGAGTAGAGGAAATGGATTCTATTTGAATATCTGTCTAGAGGCTTTGCCCCACAGGTCCTGGTTGTCCTTGATGGGCTGCAGCTGTGAGCATTGAAGAGAACTGGGATAAAAGGGGGCGGCTTAGCCATTCAGGGAGAGCCTTGAAGGAGCCCTGAACTGGGAAAGAACAGCATGCAGAAGAAAGCGTCTGTGCTGTGAAGATCTGCAGCCATAAGAACACACCGAGGAGGTATGGACTTTAGCAATCTGAGAACAGCATGATGGGACTCTAGAGAAATAGAACAACAACAAGTGGCAGCTTTCGATTTGGAGCAATCCAGCAAAGCTTGCAAATTTCTTGCTGGGCACCACCCTCTTGGTCAGGGCGAGTGGCCAGAAATGGAGGCCATTTTCCATGGGGAAAACGAAGTCATTGGCCCAGGCTCTGGGTGTCAGATGACTGGTGGCATCTGGGGCTCTAAGGACTTGCAGGGTCCTAGTTGCTGGCAGCTTTCGTTCTGGAAGGATCCAGCAGAGTTTGTAGATTCCTGGCTTGGCACTGCCCTGCCTGCCAGGCAGAGTGGCCACAAATGAAGGCCATTTTCCATGGGAAAAACGAAGTCCTTTCCCCAGGGTCTCAGGAATATGTTCAAGGTGGCGTTTGAGGCTCTAAGTACTTCCAGGGCCCTAGTTGCTGCCAGCTTTTCTTTTGGAAAAATCCAGCAACGATTGCATCATTCTAGCTAGGCTCCCACTTTCTGCCAGGGTGAGTGGCTGCCAAGGGAGGCCATTTGCCATGGGAAAAAGAAGTCCTTTCCCCAGGGTCTGGGTGTCAGATGAAAGGTGGCCTTTGGGGTTCTGAGGACTTGTAGGGTAGTACTTACTGGCTAGAGTAGAGGAAATGGATTCTATTTGAATATCTGTCTAGAGGCTTTGCCCCACAGGTCCTGGTTGTCCTTGATGGGCTGCAGCTGTGAGCATTGAAGAGAACTGGGATAAAAGGGGGCGGCTTAGCCATTCAGGGAGAGCCTTGAAGGAGCCCTGAACTGGGAAAGAACAGCATGCAGAAGAAAGCGTCTGTGCTGTGAAGATCTGCAGCCATAAGAACACACCGAGGAGGTATGGACTTTAGCAATCTGAGAACAGCATTATGGGACTCTAGAGAAATAGAACAACAACAAGTGGTAGCTTTAGATTTGGAGCAATCCAGCAAAGCTTGCAAATTTCTTGCTGGGCACCACCCTCTTGGTCAGGGCGAGTGGCCAGAAATGGAGGCCATTTTCCATGGGGAAAACGAAGTCATTGGCCCAGGCTCTGGGTGTCAGATGACTGGTGGCATCTGGGGCTGTAAGGACTTGCAGGGTCCTAGTTGCTGGCAGCTTTCGTTCTGGAAGGATCCAGCAGAGTTTGTAGATTCCTGGCTTGGCACTGCCCTGCCTGCCAGGCAGAGTGGCCACAAATGAAGGCCATTTTCCATGGGAAAAACGAAGTCCTTTCCCCAGGGTCTCAGGAATATGTTCAAGGTGGCGTTTGAGGCTCTAAGTACTTCCAGGGCCCTAGTTGCTGCCAGCTTTTCTTTTGGAAAAATCCAGCAACGATTGCATCATTCTAGCTAGGCTCCCACTTTCTGCCAGGGTGAGTGGCTGCCAAGGGAGGCCATTTGCCATGGGAAAAAGAAGTCCTTTCCCCAGGGTCTGGGTGTCAGATGAAAGGTGGCCTTTGGGGTTCTGAGGACTTGTAGGGTACTACTTACTGGCTAGAGTAGAGGAAATGGATTCTATTTGAATATCTGTCTAGAGGCTTTGCCCCACAGGTCCTGGTTGTCCTTGATGGGCTGCAGCTGTGAGCATTGAAGAGAACTGGGATAAAAGGGGGCGGCGTAGCCATTCAGGGAGAGCCTTGAAGGAGCCCTGAACTGGGAAAGAACAGCATGCAGAAGAAAGCGTCTGTGCTGTGAAGATCTGCAGCCATAAGAACACACCGAGGAGGTATGGACTTTAGCAATCTGAGAACAGCATGATGGGACTCTAGAGAAATAGAACAACAACAAGTGGCAGCTTTCGATTTGGAGCAATCCAGCAAAGCTTGCAAATTTCTTGCTGGGCACCACCCTCTTGGTCAGGGCGAGTGGCCAGAAATGGAGGCCATTTTCCATGGGGAAAACGAAGTCATTGGCCCAGGCTCTGGGTGTCAGATGACTGGTGGCATCTGGGGCTCTAAGGACTTGCAGGGTCCTAGTTGCTGGCAGCTTTCGTTCTGGAAGGATCCAGCAGAGTTTGTAGATTCCTGGCTTGGCACTGCCCTGCCTGCCAGGCAGAGTGGCCACAAATGAAGGCCATTTCCCATGGGAAAAACGAAGTCCTTTCCCCAGGGTCTCAGTAATATGTTCAAGGTGGCGTTTGAGGCTCTAAGTACTTCCAGGGCCCTAGTTGCTGGCAGCTTTTCTTTTGGAAAAATCCAGCAACGATTGCATCATTCTAGCTAGGCTCCCACTTTCTGCCAGGGTGAGTGGCTGCCAAGGGAGGCCATTTGCCATGGGAAAAAGAAGTCCTTTCCCCAGGGTCTGGGTGTCAGATGAAAGGTGGCCTTTGGGGTTCTGAGGACTTGTAGGGTACTACTTACTGGCTAGAGTAGAGGAAATGGATTCTATTTGAATATCTGTCCCACAGGTCCTGGTTGTCCTTGATGGGCTGCAGCTGTGAGCATTGAAGAGAACTGGGATAAAAGGGGGCGGCGTAGCCATTCAGGGAGAGCCTTGAAGGAGCCCTGAACTGGGAAAGAACAGCATGCAGAAGAAAGCGTCTGTGCTGTGAAGATCTGCAGCCATAAGAACACACCGAGGAGGTATGGACTTTAGCAATCTGAGAACAGCATGATGGGACTCTAGAGAAATAGAACAACAACAAGTGGTAGCTTTAGATTTGGAGCAATCCAGCAAAGCTTGCAAATTTCTTGCTGGGCACCACCCTCTTGGTCAGGGCGAGTGGCCAGAAATGGAGGCCATTTTCCATGGGGAAAACGAAGTCATTGGCCCAGGCTCTGGGTGTCAGATGACTGGTGGCATCTGGGGCTCTAAGGACTTGCAGGGTCCTAGTTGCTGGCAGCTTTCGTTCTGGAAGGATCCAGCAGAGTTTGTAGATTCCTGGCTTGGCACTGCCCTGCCTGCCAGGCCAAGTGGCCACAAATGAAGGCCATTTCCCATGGGAAAAACGAAGTCCTTTCCCCAGGGTCTCAGGAATATGTTCAAGGTGGCGTTTGAGGCTCTAAGTACTTCCAGGGCCCTAGTTGCTGCCAGCTTTTCTTTTGGAAAAATCCAGCAACGATTGCATCATTCTAGCTAGGCTCCCACTTTCTGCCAGGGTGAGTGGCTGCCAAGGGAGGCCATTTGCCATGGGAAAAAGAAGTCCTTTCCCCAGGGTCTGGGTGTCAGATGAAAGGTGGCCTTTGGGGTTCTGAGGACTTGTAGGGTAGTACTTACTGGCTAGAGTAGAGGAAATGGATTCTATTTGAATATCTGTCTAGAGGCTTTGCCCCACAGGTCCTGGTTGTCCTTGATGGGCTGCAGCTGTGAGCATTGAAGAGAACTGGGATAAAAGGGGGCGGCGTAGCCATTCAGGGAGAGCCTTGAAGGAGCCCTGAACTGGGAAAGAACAGCATGCAGAAGAAAGCGTCTGTGCTGTGAAGATCTGCAGCCATAAGAACACACCGAGGAGGTATGGACTTTAGCAATCTGAGAACAGCATGATGGGACTCTAGAGAAATAGAACAACAACAAGTGGTAGCTTTAGATTTGGAGCAATCCAGCAAAGCTTGCAAATTTCTTGCTGGGCACCACCCTCTTGGTCAGGGCGAGTGGCCAGAAATGGAGGCCATTTTCCATGGGGAAAACGAAGTCATTGGCCCAGGCTCTGGGTGTCAGATGACTGGTGGCATCTGGGGCTGTAAGGACTTGCAGGGTCCTAGTTGCTGGCAGCTTTCGTTCTGGAAGGATCCAGCAGAGTTTGTAGATTCCTGGCTTGGCACTGCCCTGCCTGCCAGGCCAAGTGGCCACAAATGAAGGCCATTTCCCATGGGAAAAACGAAGTCCTTTCCCCAGGGTCTCAGGAATATGTTCAAGGTGGCGTTTGAGGCTCTAAGTACTTCCAGGGCCCTAGTTGCTGCCAGCTTTTCTTTTGGAAAAATCCAGCAACGATTGCATCATTCTAGCTAGGCTCCCACTTTCTGCCAGGGTGAGTGGCTGCCAAGGGAGGCCATTTGCCATGGGAAAAAGAAGTCCTTTCCCCAGGGTCTGGGTGTCAGATGAAAGGTGGCCTTTGGGGTTCTGAGGACTTGTAGGGTACTACTTACTGGCTAGAGTAGAGGAAATGGATTCTATTTGAATATCTGTCCCACAGGTCCTGGTTGTCCTTGATGGGCTGCAGCTGTGAGCATTGAAGAGAACTGGGATAAAAGGGGGCGGCGTAGCCATTCAGGGAGAGCCTTGAAGGAGCCCTGAACTGGGAAAGAACAGCATGCAGAAGAAAGCGTCTGTGCTGTGAAGATCTGCAGCCATAAGAACACACCGAGGAGGTATGGACTTTAGCAATCTGAGAACAGCATGATGGGACTCTAGAGAAATAGAACAACAACAAGTGGTAGCTTTAGATTTGGAGCAATCCAGCAAAGCTTGCAAATTTCTTGCTGGGCACCACCCTCTTGGTCAGGGCGAGTGGCCAGAAATGGAGGCCATTTTCCATGGGGAAAACGAAGTCATTGGCCCAGGCTCTGGGTGTCAGATGACTGGTGGCATCTGGGGCTCTAAGGACTTGCAGGGTCCTAGTTGCTGGCAGCTTTCGTTCTGGAAGGATCCAGCAGAGTTTGTAGATTCCTGGCTTGGCACTGCCCTGCCTGCCAGGCAGAGTGGCCACAAATGAAGGCCATTTTCCATGGGAAAAACGAAGTCCTTTCCCCAGGGTCTCAGGAATATGTTCAAGGTGGCGTTTGAGGCTCTAAGTACTTCCAGGGCCCTAGTTGCTGCCAGCTTTTCTTTTGGAAAAATCCAGCAACGATTGCATCATTCTAGCTAGGCTCCCACTTTCTGCCAGGGTGAGTGGCTGCCAAGGGAGGCCATTTGCCATGGGAAAAAGAAGTCCTTTCCCCAGGGTCTGGGTGTCAGATGAAAGGTGGCCTTTGGGGTTCTGAGGACTTGTAGGGTAGTACTTACTGGCTAGAGTAGAGGAAATGGATTCTATTTGAATATCTGTCCCACAGGTCCTGGTTGTCCTTGATGGGCTGCAGCTGTGAGCATTGAAGAGAACTGGGATAAAAGGGGGCGGCGTAGCCATTCAGGGAGAGCCTTGAAGGAGCCCTGAACTGGGAAAGAACAGCATGCAGAAGAAAGCGTCTGTGCTGTGAAGATCTGCAGCCATAAGAACACACCGAGGAGGTATGGACTTTAGCAATCTGAGAACAGCATGATGGGACTCTAGAGAAATAGAAGAACAACAAGTGGTAGCTTTAGATTTGGAGCAATCCAGCAAAGCTTGCAAATTTCTTGCTGGGCACCACCCTCTTGGTCAGGGCGAGTGGCCAGAAATGGAGGCCATTTTCCATGGGGAAAACGAAGTCATTGGCCCAGGCTCTGGGTGTCAGATGACTGGTGGCATCTGGGGCTGTAAGGACTTGCAGGGTCCTAGTTGCTGGCAGCTTTCGTTCTGGAAGGATCCAGCACAGTTTGTAGATTCCTGGCTTGGCACTGCCCTGCCTGCCAGGCAGAGTGGCCACAAATGAAGGCCATTTTCCATGGGAAAAACGAAGTCCTTTCCCCAGGGTCTCAGGAATATGTTCAAGGTGGCGTTTGAGGCTCTAAGTACTTCCAGGGCCCTAGTTGCTGCCAGCTTTTCTTTTGGAAAAATCCAGCAACGATTGCATCATTCTAGCTAGGCTCCCACTTTCTGCCAGGGTGAGTGGCTGCCAAGGGAGGCCATTTGCCATGGGAAAAAGAAGTCCTTTCCCCAGGGTCTGGGTGTCAGATGAAAGGTGGCCTTTGGGGTTCTGAGGACTTGTAGGGTAGTACTTACTGGCTAGAGTAGAGGAAATGGATTCTATTTGAATATCTGTCCCACAGGTCCTGGTTGTCCTTGATGGGCTGCAGCTGTGAGCATTGAAGAGAACTGGGATAAAAGGGGGCGGCGTAGCCATTCAGGGAGAGCCTTGAAGGAGCCCTGAACTGGGAAAGAACAGCATGCAGAAGAAAGCGTCTGTGCTGTGAAGATCTGCAGCCATAAGAACACACCGAGGAGGTATGGACTTTAGCAATCTGAGAACAGCATGATGGGACTCTAGAGAAATAGAACAACAACAAGTGGTAGCTTTAGATTTGGAGCAATCCAGCAAAGCTTGCAAATTTCTTGCTGGGCACCACCCTCTTGGTCAGGGCGAGTGGCCAGAAATGGAGGCCATTTTCCATGGGGAAAACGAAGTCATTGGCCCAGGCTCTGGGTGTCAGATGACTGGTGGCATCTGGGGCTGTAAGGACTTGCAGGGTCCTAGTTGCTGGCAGCTTTCGTTCTGGAAGGATCCAGCAGAGTTTGTAGATTCCTGGCTTGGCACTGCCCTGCCTGCCAGGCCAAGTGGCCACAAATGAAGGCCATTTTCCATGGGAAAAACGAAGTCCTTTCCCCAGGGTCTCAGGAATATGTTCAAGGTGGCGTTTGAGGCTCTAAGTACTTCCAGGGCCCTAGTTGCTGCCAGCTTTTCTTTTGGAAAAATCCAGCAACGATTGCATCATTCTAGCTAGGCTCCCACTTTCTGCCAGGGTGAGTGGCTGCCAAGGGAGGCCATTTGCCATGGGAAAAAGAAGTCCTTTCCCCAGGGTCTGGGTGTCAGATGAAAGGTGGCCTTTGGGGTTCTGAGGACTTGTAGGGTAGTACTTACTGGCTAGAGTAGAGGAAATGGATTCTATTTGAATATCTGTCTAGAGGCTTTGCCCCACAGGTCCTGGTTGTCCTTGATGGGCTGCAGCTGTGAGCATTGAAGAGAACTGGGATAAAAGGGGGCGGCTTAGCCATTCAGGGAGAGCCTTGAAGGAGCCCTGAACTGGGAAAGAACAGCATGCAGAAGAAAGCGTCTGTGCTGTGAAGATCTGCAGCCATAAGAACACACCGAGGAGGTATGGACTTTAGCAATCTGAGAACAGCATGATGGGACTCTAGAGAAATAGAACAACAACAAGTGGCAGCTTTCGATTTGGAGCAATCCAGCAAAGCTTGCAAATTTCTTGCTGGGCACCACCCTCTTGGTCAGGGCGAGTGGCCAGAAATGGAGGCCATTTTCCATGGGGAAAACGAAGTCATTGGCCCAGGCTCTGGGTGTCAGATGACTGGTGGCATCTGGGGCTCTAAGGACTTGCAGGGTCCTAGTTGCTGGCAGCTTTCGTTCTGGAAGGATCCAGCAGAGTTTGTAGATTCCTGGCTTGGCACTGCCCTGCCTGCCAGGCAGAGTGGCCACAAATGAAGGCCATTTTCCATGGGAAAAACGAAGTCCTTTCCCCAGGGTCTCAGGAATATGTTCAAGGTGGCGTTTGAGGCTCTAAGTACTTCCAGGGCCCTAGTTGCTGCCAGCTTTTCTTTTGGAAAAATCCAGCAACGATTGCATCATTCTAGCTAGGCTCCCACTTTCTGCCAGGGTGAGTGGCTGCCAAGGGAGGCCATTTGCCATGGGAAAAAGAAGTCCTTTCCCCAGGGTCTGGGTGTCAGATGAAAGGTGGCCTTTGGGGTTCTGAGGACTTGTAGGGTAGTACTTACTGGCTAGAGTAGAGGAAATGGATTCTATTTGAATATCTGTCCCACAGGTCCTGGTTGTCCTTGATGGGCTGCAGCTGTGAGCATTGAAGAGAACTGGGATAAAAGGGGGCGGCGTAGCCATTCAGGGAGAGCCTTGAAGGAGCCCTGAACTGGGAAAGAACAGCATGCAGAAGAAAGCGTCTGTGCTGTGAAGATCTGCAGCCATAAGAACACACCGAGGAGGTATGGACTTTAGCAATCTGAGAACAGCATGATGGGACTCTAGAGAAATAGAAGAACAACAAGTGGTAGCTTTAGATTTGGAGCAATCCAGCAAAGCTTGCAAATTTCTTGCTGGGCACCACCCTCTTGGTCAGGGCGAGTGGCCAGAAATGGAGGCCATTTTCCATGGGGAAAACGAAGTCATTGGCCCAGGCTCTGGGTGTCAGATGACTGGTGGCATCTGGGGCTGTAAGGACTTGCAGGGTCCTAGTTGCTGGCAGCTTTCGTTCTGGAAGGATCCAGCAGAGTTTGTAGATTCCTGGCTTGGCACTGCCCTGCCTGCCAGGCCAAGTGGCCACAAATGAAGGCCATTTTCCATGGGAAAAACGAAGTCCTTTCCCCAGGGTCTCAGGAATATGTTCAAGGTGGCGTTTGAGGCTCTAAGTACTTCCAGGGCCCTAGTTGCTGGCAGCTTTTCTTTTGGAAAAATCCAGCAACGATTGCATCATTCTAGCTAGGCTCCCACTTTCTGCCAGGGTGAGTGGCTGCCAAGGGAGGCCATTTGCCATGGGAAAAAGAAGTCCTTTCCCCAGGGTCTGGGTGTCAGATGAAAGGTGGCCTTTGGGGTTCTGAGGACTTGTAGGGTAGTACTTACTGGCTAGAGTAGAGGAAATGGATTCTATTTGAATATCTGTCTAGAGGCTTTGCCCCACAGGTCCTGGTTGTCCTTGATGGGCTGCAGCTGTGAGCATTGAAGAGAACTGGGATAAAAGGGGGCGGCTTAGCCATTCAGGGAGAGCCTTGAAGGAGCCCTGAACTGGGAAAGAACAGCATGCAGAAGAAAGCGTCTGTGCTGTGAAGATCTGCAGCCATAAGAACACACCGAGGAGGTATGGACTTTAGCAATCTGAGAACAGCATGATGGGACTCTAGAGAAATAGAACAACAACAAGTGGCAGCTTTCGATTTGGAGCAATCCAGCAAAGCTTGCAAATTTCTTGCTGGGCACCACCCTCTTGGTCAGGGCGAGTGGCCAGAAATGGAGGCTATTTTCCATGGGGAAAACGAAGTCATTGGCCCAGGCTCTGGGTGTCAGATGACTGGTGGCATCTGGGGCTCTAAGGACTTGCAGGGTCCTAGTTGCTGGCAGCTTTCGTTCTGGAAGGATCCAGCACAGTTTGTAGATTCCTGGCTTGGCACTGCCCTGCCTGCCAGGCAGAGTGGCCAGAAATGAAGGCCATTTTCCATGGGAAAAACGAAGTCCTTTCCCCAGGGTCTCAGTAATATGTTCAAGGTGGCGTTTGAGGCTCTAAGTACTTCCAGGGCCCTAGTTGCTGGCAGCTTTTCTTTTGGAAAAATCCAGCAACGATTGCATCATTCTAGCTAGGCTCCCACTTTCTGCCAGGGTGAGTGGCTGCCAAGGGAGGCCATTTGCCATGGGAAAAAGAAGTCCTTTCCCCAGGGTCTGGGTGTCAGATGAAAGGTGGCCTTTGGGGTTCTGAGGACTTGTAGGGTAGTACTTACTGGCTAGAGTAGAGGAAATGGATTCTATTTGAATATCTGTCCCACAGGTCCTGGTTGTCCTTGATGGGCTGCAGCTGTGAGCATTGAAGAGAACTGGGATAAAAGGGGGCGGCGTAGCCATTCAGGGAGAGCCTTGAAGGAGCCCTGAACTGGGAAAGAACAGCATGCAGAAGAAAGCGTCTGTGCTGTGAAGATCTGCAGCCATAAGAACACACCGAGGAGGTATGGACTTTAGCAATCTGAGAACAGCATGATGGGACTCTAGAGAAATAGAAGAACAACAAGTGGTAGCTTTAGATTTGGAGCAATCCAGCAAAGCTTGCAAATTTCTTGCTGGGCACCACCCTCTTGGTCAGGGCGAGTGGCCAGAAATGGAGGCCATTTTCCATGGGGAAAACGAAGTCATTGGCCCAGGCTCTGGGTGTCAGATGACTGGTGGCATCTGGGGCTCTAAGGACTTGCAGGGTCCTAGTTGCTGGCAGCTTTCGTTCTGGAAGGATCCAGCAGAGTTTGTAGATTCCTGGCTTGGCACTGCCCTGCCTGCCAGGCAGAGTGGCCAGAAATGAAGGCCATTTTCCATGGGAAAAACGAAGTCCTTTCCCCAGGGTCTCAGGAATATGTTCAAGGTGGCGTTTGAGGCTCTAAGTACTTCCAGGGCCCTAGTTGCTGCCAGCTTTTCTTTTGGAAAAATCCAGCAACGATTGCATCATTCTAGCTAGGCTCCCACTTTCTGCCAGGGTGAGTGGCTGCCAAGGGAGGCCATTTGCCATGGGAAAAAGAAGTCCTTTCCCCAGGGTCTGGGTGTCAGATGAAAGGTGGCCTTTGGGGTTCTGAGGACTTGTAGGGTAGTACTTACTGGCTAGAGTAGAGGAAATGGATTCTATTTGAATATCTGTCTAGAGGCTTTGCCCCACAGGTCCTGGTTGTCCTTGATGGGCTGCAGCTGTGAGCATTGAAGAGAACTGGGATAAAAGGGGGCGGCTTAGCCATTCAGGGAGAGCCTTGAAGGAGCCCTGAACTGGGAAAGAACAGCATGCAGAAGAAAGCGTCTGTGCTGTGAAGATCTGCAGCCATAAGAACACACCGAGGAGGTATGGACTTTAGCAATCTGAGAACAGCATGATGGGACTCTAGAGAAATAGAACAACAACAAGTGGTAGCTTTCGATTTGGAGCAATCCAGCAAAGCTTGCAAATTTCTTGCTGGGCACCACCCTCTTGGTCAGGGCGAGTGGCCAGAAATGGAGGCCATTTTCCATGGGGAAAACGAAGTCATTGGCCCAGGCTCTGGGTGTCAGATGACTGGTGGCATCTGGGGCTCTAAGGACTTGCAGGGTCCTAGTTGCTGGCAGCTTT
Source organism: Agelaius phoeniceus (assembly GCF_051311805.1). Lineage (NCBI taxonomy): Eukaryota > Metazoa > Chordata > Aves > Passeriformes > Icteridae > Agelaius > Agelaius phoeniceus. The sequence goes on along the minus strand of NW_027509899.1, from coordinate 141,625 downwards.
CGTTCTGGAAGGATCCAGCAGAGTTTGTAGATTCCTGGCTTGGCACTGCCCTGCCTGCCAGGCCAAGTGGCCACAAATGAAGGCCATTTCCCATGGGAAAAACGAAGTCCTTTCCCCAGGGTCTCAGGAATATGTTCAAGGTGGCGTTTGAGGCTCTAAGTACTTCCAGGGCCCTAGTTGCTGCCAGCTTTTCTTTTGGAAAAATCCAGCAACGATTGCATCATTCTAGCTAGGCTCCCACTTTCTGCCAGGGTGAGTGGCTGCCAAGGGAGGCCATTTGCCATGGGAAAAAGAAGTCCTTTCCCCAGGGTCTGGGTGTCAGATGAAAGGTGGCCTTTGGGGTTCTGAGGACTTGTAGGGTAGTACTTACTGGCTAGAGTAGAGGAAATGGATTCTATTTGAATATCTGTCCCACAGGTCCTGGTTGTCCTTGATGGGCTGCAGCTGTGAGCATTGAAGAGAACTGGGATAAAAGGGGGCGGCGTAGCCATTCAGGGAGAGCCTTGAAGGAGCCCTGAACTGGGAAAGAACAGCATGCAGAAGAAAGCGTCTGTGCTGTGAAGATCTGCAGCCATAAGAACACACCGAGGAGGTATGGACTTTAGCAATCTGAGAACAGCATGATGGGACTCTAGAGAAATAGAACAACAACAAGTGGCAGCTTTCGATTTGGAGCAATCCAGCAAAGCTTGCAAATTTCTTGCTGGGCACCACCCTCTTGGTCAGGGCGAGTGGCCAGAAATGGAGGCCATTTTCCATGGGGAAAACGAAGTCATTGGCCCAGGCTCTGGGTGTCAGATGACTGGTGGCATCTGGGGCTGTAAGGACTTGCAGGGTCCTAGTTGCTGGCAGCTTTCGTTCTGGAAGGATCCAGCAGAGTTTGTAGATTCCTGGCTTGGCACTGCCCTGCCTGCCAGGCAGAGTGGCCACAAATGAAGGCCATTTTCCATGGGAAAAACGAAGTCCTTTCCCCAGGGTCTCAGGAATATGTTCAAGGTGGCGTTTGAGGCTCTAAGTACTTCCAGGGCCCTAGTTGCTGCCAGCTTTTCTTTTGGAAAAATCCAGCAACGATTGCATCATTCTAGCTAGGCTCCCACTTTCTGCCAGGGTGAGTGGCTGCCAAGGGAGGCCATTTGCCATGGGAAAAAGAAGTCCTTTCCCCAGGGTCTGGGTGTCAGATGAAAGGTGGCCTTTGGGGTTCTGAGGACTTGTAGGGTAGTACTTACTGGCTAGAGTAGAGGAAATGGATTCTATTTGAATATCTGTCTAGAGGCTTTGCCCCACAGGTCCTGGTTGTCCTTGATGGGCTGCAGCTGTGAGCATTGAAGAGAACTGGGATAAAAGGGGGCGGCTTAGCCATTCAGGGAGAGCCTTGAAGGAGCCCTGAACTGGGAAAGAACAGCATGCAGAAGAAAGCGTCTGTGCTGTGAAGATCTGCAGCCATAAGAACACACCGAGGAGGTATGGACTTTAGCAATCTGAGAACAGCATGATGGGACTCTAGAGAAATAGAACAACAACAAGTGGCAGCTTTCGATTTGGAGCAATCCAGCAAAGCTTGCAAATTTCTTGCTGGGCACCACCCTCTTGGTCAGGGCGAGTGGCCAGAAATGGAGGCCATTTTCCATGGGGAAAACGAAGTCATTGGCCCAGGCTCTGGGTGTCAGATGACAGGTGGCATCTGGGGCTCTAAGGACTTGCAGGGTCCTAGTTGCTGGCAGCTTTCGTTCTGGAAGGATCCAGCAGAGTTTGTAGATTCCTGGCTTGGCACTGCCCTGCCTGCCAGGCCAAGTGGCCACAAATGAAGGCCATTTTCCATGGGAAAAACGAAGTCCTTTCCCCAGGGTCTCAGGAATATGTTCAAGGTGGCGTTTGAGGCTCTAAGTACTTCCAGGGCCCTAGTTGCTGCCAGCTTTTCTTTTGGAAAAATCCAGCAACGATTGCATCATTCTAGCTAGGCTCCCACTTTCTGCCAGGGTGAGTGGCTGCCAAGGGAGGCCATTTGCCATGGGAAAAAGAAGTCCTTTCCCCAGGGTCTGGGTGTCAGATGAAAGGTGGCCTTTGGGGTTCTGAGGACTTGTAGGGTAGTACTTACTGGCTAGAGTAGAGGAAATGGATTCTATTTGAATATCTGTCTAGAGGCTTTGCCCCACAGGTCCTGGTTGTCCTTGATGGGCTGCAGCTGTGAGCATTGAAGAGAACTGGGATAAAAGGGGGCGGCGTAGCCATTCAGGGAGAGCCTTGAAGGAGCCCTGAACTGGGAAACAGCATGCAGAAGAAAGCGTCTGTGCTGTGAAGATCTGCAGCCATAAGAACACACCGAGGAGGTATGGACTTTAGCAATCTGAGAACAGCATTATGGGACTCTAGAGAAATAGAACAACAACAAGTGGTAGCTTTAGATTTGGAGCAATCCAGCAAAGCTTGCAAATTTCTTGCTGGGCACCACCCTCTTGGTCAGGGCGAGTGGCCAGAAATGGAGGCCATTTTCCATGGGGAAAACGAAGTCATTGGCCCAGGCTCTGGGTGTCAGATGACTGGTGGCATCTGGGGCTGTAAGGACTTGCAGGGTCCTAGTTGCTGGCAGCTTTCGTTCTGGAAGGATCCAGCAGAGTTTGTAGATTCCTGGCTTGGCACTGCCCTGCCTGCCAGGCAGAGTGGCCACAAATGAAGGCCATTTTCCATGGGAAAAACGAAGTCCTTTCCCCAGGGTCTCAGGAATATGTTCAAGGTGGCGTTTGAGGCTCTAAGTACTTCCAGGGCCCTAGTTGCTGCCAGCTTTTCTTTTGGAAAAATCCAGCAACGATTGCATCATTCTAGCTAGGCTCCCACTTTCTGCCAGGGTGAGTGGCTGCCAAGGGAGGCCATTTGCCATGGGAAAAAGAAGTCCTTTCCCCAGGGTCTGGGTGTCAGATGAAAGGTGGCCTTTGGGGTTCTGAGGACTTGTAGGGTAGTACTTACTGGCTAGAGTAGAGGAAATGGATTCTATTGGAATATCTGTCTAGAGGCTTTGCCCCACAGGTCCTGGTTGTCCTTGATGGGCTGCAGCTGTGAGCATTGAAGAGAACTGGGATAAAAGGGGGCGGCGTAGCCATTCAGGGAGAGCCTTGAAGGAGCCCTGAACTGGGAAAGAACAGCATGCAGAAGAAAGCGTCTGTGCTGTGAAGATCTGCAGCCATAAGAACACACCGAGGAGGTATGGACTTTAGCAATCTGAGAACAGCATGATGGGACTCTAGAGAAATAGAACAACAACAAGTGGCAGCTTTCGATTTGGAGCAATCCAGCAAAGCTTGCAAATTTCTTGCTGGGCACCACCCTCTTGGTCAGGGCGAGTGGCCAGAAATGGAGGCCATTTTCCATGGGGAAAACGAAGTCATTGGCCCAGGCTCTGGGTGTCAGATGACTGGTGGCATCTGGGGCTCTAAGGACTTGCAGGGTCCTAGTTGCTGGCAGCTTTCGTTCTGGAAGGATCCAGCAGAGTTTGTAGATTCCTGGCTTGGCACTGCCCTGCCTGCCAGGCAGAGTGGCCACAAATGAAGGCCATTTCCCATGGGAAAAACGAAGTCCTTTCCCCAGGGTCTCAGTAATATGTTCAAGGTGGCGTTTGAGGCTCTAAGTACTTCCAGGGCCCTAGTTGCTGGCAGCTTTTCTTTTGGAAAAATCCAGCAACGATTGCATCATTCTAGCTAGGCTCCCACTTTCTGCCAGGGTGAGTGGCTGCCAAGGGAGGCCATTTGCCATGGGAAAAAGAAGTCCTTTCCCCAGGGTCTGGGTGTCAGATGAAAGGTGGCCTTTGGGGTTCTGAGGACTTGTAGGGTACTACTTACTGGCTAGAGTAGAGGAAATGGATTCTATTTGAATATCTGTCCCACAGGTCCTGGTTGTCCTTGATGGGCTGCAGCTGTGAGCATTGAAGAGAACTGGGATAAAAGGGGGCGGCGTAGCCATTCAGGGAGAGCCTTGAAGGAGCCCTGAACTGGGAAAGAACAGCATGCAGAAGAAAGCGTCTGTGCTGTGAAGATCTGCAGCCATAAGAACACACCGAGGAGGTATGGACTTTAGCAATCTGAGAACAGCATGATGGGACTCTAGAGAAATAGAACAACAACAAGTGGTAGCTTTAGATTTGGAGCAATCCAGCAAAGCTTGCAAATTTCTTGCTGGGCACCACCCTCTTGGTCAGGGCGAGTGGCCAGAAATGGAGGCCATTTTCCATGGGGAAAACGAAGTCATTGGCCCAGGCTCTGGGTGTCAGATGACTGGTGGCATCTGGGGCTCTAAGGACTTGCAGGGTCCTAGTTGCTGGCAGCTTTCGTTCTGGAAGGATCCAGCAGAGTTTGTAGATTCCTGGCTTGGCACTGCCCTGCCTGCCAGGCCAAGTGGCCACAAATGAAGGCCATTTCCCATGGGAAAAACGAAGTCCTTTCCCCAGGGTCTCAGGAATATGTTCAAGGTGGCGTTTGAGGCTCTAAGTACTTCCAGGGCCCTAGTTGCTGGCAGCTTTTCTTTTGGAAAAATCCAGCAACGATTGCATCATTCTAGCTAGGCTCCCACTTTCTGCCAGGGTGAGTGGCTGCCAAGGGAGGCCATTTGCCATGGGAAAAAGAAGTCCTTTCCCCAGGGTCTGGGTGTCAGATGAAAGGTGGCCTTTGGGGTTCTGAGGACTTGTAGGGTACTACTTACTGGCTAGAGTAGAGGAAATGGATTCTATTTGAATATCTGTCTAGAGGCTTTGCCCCACAGGTCCTGGTTGTCCTTGATGGGCTGCAGCTGTGAGCATTGAAGAGAACTGGGATAAAAGGGGGCGGCGTAGCCATTCAGGGAGAGCCTTGAAGGAGCCCTGAACTGGGAAAGAACAGCATGCAGAAGAAAGCGTCTGTGCTGTGAAGATCTGCAGCCATAAGAACACACCGAGGAGGTATGGACTTTAGCAATCTGAGAACAGCATGATGGGACTCTAGAGAAATAGAACAACAACAAGTGGCAGCTTTCGATTTGGAGCAATCCAGCAAAGCTTGCAAATTTCTTGCTGGGCACCACCCTCTTGGTCAGGGCGAGTGGCCAGAAATGGAGGCCATTTTCCATGGGGAAAACGAAGTCATTGGCCCAGGCTCTGGGTGTCAGATGACTGGTGGCATCTGGGGCTGTAAGGACTTGCAGGGTCCTAGTTGCTGGCAGCTTTCGTTCTGGAAGGATCCAGCACAGTTTGTAGATTCCTGGCTTGGCACTGCCCTGCCTGCCAGGCAGAGTGGCCAGAAATGAAGGCCATTTTCCATGGGAAAAACGAAGTCCTTTCCCCAGGGTCTCAGGAATATGTTCAAGGTGGCGTTTGAGGCTCTAAATACTTCCAGGGCCCTAGTTGCTGCCAGCTTTTCTTTTGGAAAAATCCAGCAACGATTGCATCATTCTAGCTAGGCTCCCACTTTCTGCCAGGGTGAGTGGCTGCCAAGGGAGGCCATTTGCCATGGGAAAAAGAAGTCCTTTCCCCAGGGTCTGGGTGTCAGATGAAAGGTGGCCTTTGGGGCTCTAAGGACTTGCAGGGTCCTAGATGCTGGCTGCTTTAGTTTAGAGAAATTCAGTAAAATTTACCAATTTCTAGCCTGGTCTCTTCCTGGTCCGTCATGGCAGGATGCTGCAAACGGAGGCCATTTTCTGTTGGGAAAAGAAATTCTTTCCCCAGGGTCTGGGAATCATTTAAAAGGTGACGTTTGGGGGTCTAAGCATTTTTCAGAGTTCTACTTTGCTGGCGGCATTGGTTTTGGAGAAATTCAGTAAAGGTTTGCCAATTTCTTATGTTGTGCCTTCCTGTTGGCCAAAGCGAATGGCCTCAAACAGAGGTTAGTTATTCTTTTCTTGTTTTCACCCACTCAAAGAGCATAAATCAAATCAATTCAGAAGTTTTTGATCTGCCTCAGTGACAAGCCCTAGGCTGGTAAGAGTCAGTGGGCATCAGCAGATCCCCTATGACAGTACGTGGCGGGCTGTTCTGGCAGGACTGATATTTGAGGGGCTCTAATTCTGTGAAATAGAACATTCCAGGGATGGGACACATGGAAACAGATTCTGAGCTTTCAACCCACCTCATGAACAAGTAATAAGGCTGGTAATTTTCTGTGGAAATTTCTTTAGCCCTAATGTTTTGGATGATGTTTCCTCTTCCTGCCTCCTTTGGCCAGCTAACAGCGCAGACGCGTTTGTCCGGTTCTGGGCAGAAAACCAGAAGAAGGGTTTTTTGACCAAAACACCCATCAGGACCTTTGAGTGCTTTTTGCCCCAAAATGTTTCAAGGCAGATAGGGAATCAATTCCATTTTCGAGAGTGTGTTAAGCAGAAAAGGTTGAAAGTTGAAAGGCATGGGTTCTGTTTTTATATATGTTACTGATTGTGCTTATTCTCCTTGTCATGTAATATATATATTTGGTAGGGTTTTTCTTATTTCCTTTCCTTGTTTTCTTTTTCTTTTTTTTTTTTTTTAATGCCTCCTTATATCAAAGGCCAAAAGGACAGAAAAGTTCTGTACGATTAAAATACTTTTGAGATGCCTCATGCTGAAAAACTTGTAGCTACTGCTAAGGCCCATTGGCCAATTCCTGCTTCATTTCTGAGAAGCTATAAAATTCCCATCTTTATTTTAGTTCTTACGATCTGTTTTTTTGATGGAGATGCAAAATAAGAACAACCATTTTTGAATCTGTAGGCATGTAGTCACCATTTTTTTGGCTGCCTTTTCAGTTTCTGAGCCACTAATGAAAACAAGGAGATGTATCTACACTGTTTTCTACCTGTAGACCATCCACTACAGTCCATGTGCTTCAAAGGCAAACAATCCTCTTTATCCTCATTGGGAGGAGTTATTTTCATTCAAAATACTAGACTATTATTTGATTTCCACCAGCAGAGTCCATTGGGCAGCTCCTGTCATCTGGATTTCAATATTAATCCTCCTCTATGTTTACTGTGCAAAGCTCTTTCAGAATGATGGTGTGCCCACTGTCTCACCAGCTGTGACTTTTGCAGCAAGTCTCCCACGGAAAGGAGTTGTAAAAAAGGCAAGCCATGGCAGTAATTTTTGTTGCTCACTTGCAATACCAACAAATCAAAGATATTTAGCCTAATTTAAGGCTGAAAAGGAATATGCCTTTAAAGGATTAAAGGCTGAAAAAGAACATGATTTTTAAAAAATCAGCATTCAATACTGCAGTTCAATATTCAGGCCAAGACTACATCCCACAGGCTGAGAGAATTAGGGCTGTTTATCTTGGTGAAGAGAAGGTTGCATGGACACCTCACAACACCTTCTAGTATCTGAAGGGATGAAGGAGAGGGACTCTTCATTAGGAGCTCTGGAGACAGGACAATAAGCAATGGCTTCAAAATGAAAGAGGGCATGTTGAAATTAGATACTTTGAAGAAATTCTTCCCTGTGAGGGTGGTGAAGCACTGGCACAGAGAGCCTGGAGAAGTTATGGACACCCCAACTTGGTGTTCAAGGCCAGGCTGGATGGGGCTCTGAGCAACTCGGGCAAGTAAAAGGTGTCCCCGCCCATGTCAGAGAACTAGATGGCCTTTTAGGTCTTTGTCTACCCTGGCCATTCTATGATCCTGTGATTCTGCTGTGGTAGCGTTCAGGATGGAGCGTGTTCTGCATGTTGGCCATTTCCAATACACCGTTGGTTCCAGGTGCCTTACACTAGCTTGCTCCCTGAAAATTCTGTCAGAATGAAGAACATCTCTCTATATATTAGACAGATAATAAATGAAGAAATGGGTTTGCACATTTGTCCACTAAGTTGTGGATGAGATTGCTGTGAAATTTCATTTGGTTTTCTTGTTTGCTCATGAGGCCGACGGTCCTTGTGTCAGCTGCCTCAAAGGCAGCATTTGCCTCCTCCGCCTCCCTTCTCCCTCCTGCCTCTTTCAATTTCTTTCCCTTGACAATTTAATGTCGTTTTCCCTTTCATACCTGAAAATCCCTGCATGCTTCTGGGCTTTCTCCCTTTTCATAGAGATCTTCTTCCACCCTTGACAATCCATACTTTTCATACCATAAGGGCCTGCCCTTCAGGCATAAAAGACTTTTATTCCTTATTATATCTATGGGAATTTAATTAATAGCTTCATGCCTTTTCATAGAAAGAGTAGGGAATTGATAGCTTGTTCCTTGAAGTACAGAAGGAAGAGAATGAAACATGAATCATGTGGAGTGGAAAAGTTGCTCTCTATTTTCTTCCAAGAACTACCCCAAAAAATGCAGGGCGTGATGAAGCCTGGCTAGATGAGTTTCCCTTCTAATGGAAGGAAACAACCACTCCACTTCATACAAGTCAGTCCTCTAGAAGAGAGAAATTCACTTCTGGGAACATTGCAGGATTTGAATGCAGAGTCACACTCATCTTTTGTTGCTTTGTTGTCTGCTTGGCATGGAACACGCTGCTTTGAAGAGGGAAGTGACTAACAGACAGTCCACTTTACAAACACATCTGCTTCCCTCTTCTTCTAAGACCTAAGCACAGAGCCCTCTTTGGCATGGTACTTCAAGGTAAGAAGGAGCGGGCAGAGGGCACTGGGAACAGACAGAAGTTTGCAGGTTGTATAGGAAAGAGGACTGCCCCTTGAATATGGTGCAAATACAAACTTCCACCAGTTTCAGGGGTACACTTCAGCCAAGCTTGTTGTCCTGGCACATTTTTTCTCTGTGAAACGCTTTGCGGTCTGCTCTGACCGACAAGAGACGCAGAATACGGGGCTACGTAGTGCTGAGAAGGTAAGTGCCTGGCCCCAGTGTCTTTTGGCAGAAGCAGTGCACTAGAGCCGTTGGCTGCTGCCACAATGATCTGTGAGAGAAACAGATGCCTAATCCCCTCCGGGAGAGTAAAAGCAGGATTGGTTACAAGAGTCGAAGAGCACTGGGCTGGTGGCTGCCGCATACCAGCTGTAAAAGGAGCATGACTCCTACTGGCCTACCAACCAACCTCATGGTGGCAGTGGTAAGGATTAAAGTTCAGTGAGATCTATTTGTGCCGCTACCTATGGCCCTTCTGTGGAAACAAATGTGCCTACCTTTAGGTTCCGAGATCCAGAGAACACAATGGTAGTTGCAGCGGAAAAGGGAAGGACAGAGCGCACTGGTGAGCTTGATGTGGCTTACACAGGGCAGGCAGAAGGTGCAGCCCAAGTCTCGCTTTTCTTTCTAGAGCCTTTTTCTACGCAAACAGCTGCTGGATGTTTGCAACAAAGATGTGAGTGTGAAAAACTGAGAGCAGGTCTATGTGGGAAAGAAGATACAAAGCGTTGTGCGCAGTTTAAAAGCTGTTTAGAAAAAAAAAGAGTTACTTTGAGAACATCTTCTGTTTTGACACTTCCACCTGTGTGATCTTTAGCTGCTCTGGACGTGGCCACAATGAAAGAATGTGAAAATATTTGCGCTGCCAATGTCAGGTTGCACAGGAAAGAGGGTAGGTTGGCAAATGCCTTCTGTCCTGACACATCTGTCAGTCAGAAATGCAGCTGAAAACGCTTTGCTGTAGCGATAGTCTCTGTCACTTTGAGAGAATGTGCTGATGCACGTATATGTATCATTGAGAAAATACGTGAGAATCGCTAGTATGTTTCGTTTGGTTGACAGACTGCAAAGGGACCGTTATGGCCAGCACTGCCTTTTTGTTGTAGGACTTTTTCTTTGAGAGCAGCCGCTGGACATTTTGAAGTGGTTTGGGGTCTTCAGGCGTTCGAGTGCAACATGGTACCTAGATCTTGAGGGAAAGTGCATATCTCCAGGAAGCTGGATGCAGTTCAGTGGGTGCAAATTACATGTTGAGCAGCTGATGGCCCAGAAAACTTTCTAAAATTAAGAGGCCATGCTGCAATTGCCTTTTCTTTTGAAGCTTCTAAACTGTGCAGCCAACAATGAAATGATTCTTTGTAGAGAGCTTTTTGGATAATTGGTTAGCTGAGAAAGGACATTTCGATGTGATACCGATGGATAAGGATAGGGGATACAAGCTGGGAACTGAGCAACCAGTGTCCAATCACTGACAAAGGTCACAGTGACCTTCTCTGAAACGGGAAGACGGGGGAGAAAATCGCTTGCCAGAAAATGTAGATATCTTAGGTAGAGAAGCTGGAAGAATGCAAACATAGAAGCAAAATAATTACTAGAAGATAGAAGTAAGTGTGGTTGATCCAAGTGTGCTTTAACCAATAATGAACTCAGCTTTTGCAATATGTCTAAGCTTCATTAACACCAATATAAATATGTGTGAGTTTTCAATAAACTTCGGGATTTGCCATTCACGCATATAGTGTGTCGCATTTCTCCCGCCGTTCACGACAATTCTTCTTCCTTCTGGGCTACATGCAGGATCCCATTCTGTCAGTACCCGAGAGCCAGGATCCACAGCGGAGCTCTTGTCCCTCCACTGCTCCCACACGAACGGGGCTGGGCTAGAAAAGTGCTTGTCTTTTTCCTGGGCACGGTCAGCGCTCTTCTAAATAACCACACCACAGCATTGTCAACTCACAAAACCAGGACACGCACCGAGCCCAGCTCACAACCACCCCCAGGACACAGCCAAGTCAGAAACGTCCCTGCTCTCCAATCAACTGTGTCAGGACAAAAAGATTTCACCGATCTTCCCCTTCCAAGTGGATACTCTTCTTTGCCCCACACTCAAAGGCCGACACCAGATCTTCTGCCTTAACAAACTTTTTCTCTCTCACAGAGCCTGGTAACAAACTTGAAAATGTTGGCCGAGCTCCCAAAACTGTTGGTGGAGAAAGCTCTTTGCTGCCTACAATTTCAATTGCACCCATCAGACTATAAACGTGCACCCTGCTATCGCCACTTTCCTTCTCAGCTCTAGGTACCACCGTAAGCCTTCAATCTCTCAGAGTCAGGATCCAAATGGGATGGCACCAGGGACTCCTCCACAGTCTCTAAAGCTACAAGGGACAAAAACCTGTCCTGCAGAGGCCTGGCCTGGCCTCTGCATTGCCACTGACAGTTCAACAACTCTATTCCCTATTGGGAAAAGCCTTTCAATTCACTGAGACCACCCAAAGTGGCCACCCAAACTTTGCCAAAGGGAGGAGGAACTAGAAGCCCATCTCAAAAGAAATGGCATCCCCTCCTCCAAAATCCAAAGCATCCAGGGCCTGATCCTCTACAAAGGTGTCAGACCACTGTTATTGGGCATTACCTGTGCGGGGCACTAGCTAGGCTGCACACCAAGACCCAGCGCAGCTCTTTACCTTGTCCAAAAGAAGTGTGCTGGCAGAATTTCAAGAAGGCTGCCTTGAGAAAGTGGAAAACACATGCCAAATGGATTCTTGCAGGAAGGAGACTGCCTTCCAAAGATGGATACCTACTCCATGATTGTACAAATTGAGTCAGTGCTTCCAAACCAAATATGCCAGCATAGAAAGTTGCTGCCGCCCTTAAGCACACGACACAGCTTCTTATCTGCACCTCCAACACTGGGGCTAAGTTCTTTCCTTCCCATGAGAAAGCATTGCTGTTCTCCTTCAGGAACTTACCGAGCAAAAGTTGCATACCACGTCCGGTACTGATTCTGTCCAACAATGGCTCCTACACAGAAAGGACCAGGACAGAAATGTCTTGCTGTAGTATACCTTCCCACGATACCTTATCATCAGCCCTACAAACATTGCCACCGTATCTTTTACTTCCTAAGCAAGGAAAGGCACTCCAAGTCACTTGGCTTTGCCTTGCCTCCAGTACCATGCCTAGTTTTCCTAGCCTACCCTACCCTAGCTTTGCTTGCTTGCCTATGTCTGCCTTGCCTAGCCCTTCCAATAACTTCCTGGCTTTGCTTTGCCTTGCCTACCACTCTTTGCCTTGCCTTCCGTGCAGGTAAGGAAATGCAAAGCAAGTGTAGGCAATTGTAGGCAAGTCAAGGGACAGGTTGGCAAGACTGAAGCCGTGAGGGGAAAGCAAATGGAGTGGTAGGTGAGACAAGTGCCAGAAGTTAGAGGCAAGGCTGGGCATAGGAGGTAATGGTAACCGGAAGGGCTAGGCAAGGCCAAGTCCTGTAGGAAAACTGCAGGCAGGTCAAATGTGAGGCATGGGTATGCAAGGGAATGCAAAGCAATGGAGAATGAGCAGGGCATGGCAAGGAAACTGGTTGGTTGCCCAATGCAAGGCAAGAGGCAGGTCCATTCAAAGATTGCTGGTACACAAAAGCGGCCCGGACGGACCGCTCTGTCCAGCCTTGATCTTGCATGGGTCATGTCTAATCTGCACCTAAGACACTTGGGTAGCCTGCTTTCCTTTGTATGCAAAAGAACTGTCATTCTGCCCCTGAAGCCCAAGGGTGAAAGATGAACTTTGTGTCCAAAATTCAAGACATGGAAGCATAGATGTCAGAAGAAAGCTGTCAGGACAGATAGGTGTGCTTGCCCGTGGCCTCCTCCAGGCTTCTTCTCACAAGCTCGTGAAATGCTGGGCCTTGAGAAAAAATAGCCAGTGGAAGCCTGGAGAATACTAGGAGAAGCAGGCAGGGCAATGCATGTTGAAGAGATTCCACAAAAAGAGAGGTGGTGAATTCCAGGTGGGGGACTGGTGAGCAAGGTAATGCAAGGCAAAAAAGGGGTTCAAGGACAAGGCCAGACAAGTGGTGGCTTTGCCAGGCAACACAAAAGAGAGGGAGACAAGGCAATAAGAGTCCTCGAAGGAGAAGGAAATGAAAGATTGGAGCTGGACAAAGGGGAAGGAAAAGAAGGATAAGTGAGCAAGTCAATACAAGGCACTGGGTTGCTATGAAGGGCAAGGGAAGGACATGCATGGGTCAGGAAGGCAAGGAAAAAAAAAGGAATTGTCAGCAATGACAAGGAAATGCAAGATTGGGCAGGAAAGGCAAGACAATGTGGGGGAGGGATAGGCAACACGATGGGTATCTTAACAGGAAATGTCCATGCACAGCAAGGCCGAAGGAGAAGTGGTAGAGAGGTCAAGGTGGGAAATAGGTGAGTGTGTGAAGCTAAGAAAGAAAGAAAGAAAGTGTGTAGCTCTCGTGTCTGTGTGTGTGTGTGTGAGTGAAGTTTGCAGGATGTAAAGCAAAGAAAGGTGTCTCTTGATTGTGGAGTGAATGGATGTTTTCGAACATAAATGGCAAGGTCCAAACAACCTTTTCATCCTGGTACATCTGTGTCTGTGAGCCATAGTCAGAAACGTCTCCTTTTAGATTCAGACCGCAAGCAGGACATAGAATGTGACTGTGTGAATAGCTGAGCAGGAAGGCACATCACATCAGCATGTTTCAACAGAAGCAGTTAGTGCGAGAAGGAGATGGACGTGTGAGACTCCAGCAATATGGCAGTGCACTCAGCTGAGAAGCAAAGTGCAATGCCTCGGTGTGTGCTCTGAAAATAAAAGGCTGCAAGGAAAAAGCAAGGGGACAGGCCAGTGAAATCTTTCTGTCCTGGCACACTGAGCTGTTTGAAGGTGAACCGCTGTTTGGTTTCACTAAGGACTCGGAGACATGGAGAGGATGTGCTTGTCCATGTAGCTGAGAAGGAAAGTGAGAAGAACCGGTACGTTTGGCTGAGTTTGTAGGCTGGGAGGAGAAGGTGACGGCCAGGCCTGGCTTTTGGCTGTGGCACTTGTTGCAAGGAAGAAGCTGCTGGATGGTTAAGCTTTTGGGGATCTGCAAGAGTGAAAGACTACGCTGGTACCTCATCAAACTAATGCTTGTTGATCATCTGGCTGAATCTATGACATAAACCAGAAGTGAAATTTCCCCCCATTTCCCTCAGTTTTGTAACCTTTTCATCCAATAGCCTGGGCCTTTTTGAAGCTGCTGTCAAACGCCTTGCCTTGGAAGCTAGAAGTATCTCAGTTCACCTGCTAAGAAACAGGGAAAAGAGCTCAAGTCAATTTCAGAATTGCCCTGAGCAGAGCTGGTGTTTCGGTACCGTAATTTTCCATTGCGGATATCTGCAAAAATCACCATTTTATTAGGCAAACAGTTGAAATACACTAGCAGCTTCATCTTCTTGTCGCTGCAGTCCTTGGAAGTTTTGCTATTTACTGAAACAGGAAACAGATCAAATACGAGAAGCTTAAGAATCCAAGCTCACTGCCATTTTACAAATAGCACAAACTTGATGAATTCAAGTTACCATTGTAACCTACAGAATGGCTCTATTCAAGCAAATGGATGTGTCGTCCTTCACGGGGGCAGAAAACCTTTCTACCACGTGAACTCTGGGAGTAATCCATCATGCCTCAGTGTGCTGTGGCTGCTCAGAGAGCTACACGATGGGTCTCTTTGCCTATGGCACTCTCAGGGCTCAAAGCTGCACATAAACTCCCGCTCCTTACAGACACTCTAGTAAAGCCCACCGAAAATGCCGTTCTCCAGACAGCGTCCTGAAACCAGCTAGGAGATCCCAGCATCACGCTGGGCACTTCTGTCCACAGATGGCTTTGCTTTTAACGAATCCAGAACAGAGCTGCGTTTTTCTAGTCTTTAGCTCTACTAAGGTATTCGATGTAACATGGCGAGAAAAAATCTCTTTAGACAATGATAATAACAGAGGGGATAATGTACCTTTTGCTGCTATCTTCTTTTGCTGCTCCATTTTGCTTGCTTTGTTATTGCTTTCTGTCAAAGAAACGCCAGCAAAATCCCTCATCAAGTCCTGCTGTGAAGACAGACTGCCAGAAAGGTAGAGAAACTTTGAACCTTTCCAAGACCCTTGTAGCACATGTCTTGGTCAATTGGTTTGCAGATCCTTTCTTCCAGCAGGACTTTTTTGCACCGTTGGCGCACATTGAACTGAATCCAGTACAAAAGCAGTGAATAGAGGAACTTTTCTTTTCATTGGAATGGTGATAAAAATGTATATCAAATAAAAGCATTTTAGAGCAGCAGGAAGATTTTCTATGTAGCTAGCAAATCATAAAAAGATGCATATTTACCGGTGGGGTTCCTCTCGGAATTTCAAAGAATTCCAGACAGAAAACACAGCTTAGTAAACTGCAAATCTAAATCACAGTAGCTAGAAAGGTGACATGAAAAAGAGCAAGAGGAAGAAAACCAAAAAGAAAACCAAAGGAAGCCAGAAATAAGGCACAACCTCTCCTCCTTTTTTGCTTACTACAGTACCTTAGAAGTACCTGTGAGTGTCCTAACAGTCACATAAGTAGAAAACTGTGCCAACAACAATTGTGGAAACTGGAAAACCGTGCTATCCCAACAGAAACATAGGTTTTGCTTTCACGACGATTAAATCTGCATGCAATGCGTACGGTAAGGGTATGTTTTGTATATTCAAAAACAATTCAAAAATATTTCCAAATCGAAGGGGCTGCTTTTTATTTCTTTTGAATTACTTGGCTAAATATGTTGCACGTTAAAATACTGCAGAGATGTGGTTCATTTTACAGATGCCAACTGCAAAGGAGGGAAGCATTTTTTGTGCTTAAGGAAGTCAAGTATTGGAGAGTGCTTTTGTTACTTCTTTAGAAGGTTAGAATATGCGTAAAAGATGCTAACTGGGGACTTACAATTCATGAATTATTTACTGTCAGTAGGTCAAATGACATTAGCTTTCAAAAAGGAAAAGGAGTCTTATTCTACGTGCCAATTTTAAAGTAGATTAATAAGCCTTCAGCAGAATATGGCTATGAAGAGGGATATGACATGAAAGGGTAAGCAACACTGGTGACAGCAAAAGGCTTACCTGCTTCACACAAATACAGGAGATAAACTACTATTTTTGCAAAAGCATTGCTATCCAGAGCTTTCCTTGAAAAGTTTCCATGCCAATCATGACAGTAAAATTCTGAGTGACAGTAAAATTCACTCTATCATGAATAAAATTTATTCAATCATGACAGCAAAATTTGCTCAATGAGGAGTAAAATTCTTAGTGTAAGCAAAGTACCTTAAGCAAAGGGTAGCTCAAGCGTAACTGGCATTTGATGTCAATAAAGGCAACTTGGCCTGCAGGTGTCACATCTACTGCATTCAAAAGCTTACTCTGTCTCAGATTCCTTTTGAGGGATAGCAAGGCAAGCCGTTAAACTGAATGAAAATGATGACTTAAAGGAAGATATATTAGAAGAATGGTTATTGTTCTTTTCCTTCCAACTGCTTTGTTTGCCCGTTTAAATTTTTTAAGTCCTTCCTGGTATCACCGTGGTAGCAGTGCAGCAAGTGTTTGGTTGTAAGCTGTCCATATTGCCAGCTTCTGGACTGCCTTCAGAAAACTTCCCACTGGTTTTGTCTAGAAATCACAAGCAGTAGAGATGACAAAGACTGCAGAAACCTTCTCATCTCCTTCTAGAGCAGGAGCGTGTCTTTGACCCACTGTTAACTAGACAACTTTCATCAGTCATGAGAGAGTCTCTTGTTCAAGAGCTAAGCAATGACAGCTGCAAATGACAAAAAGCACACTGATATTTTCTTGGGACTCCAGCACAGAGCAATGAAGGAGCTTGAATTCACCTTCTTGGAAAGTTTTAAAATGCACATGAAGTTTAGGAGAGGAGCTAAGCCATGGTAACTTTTGTTGAGTATGTCTGTGTACACAGAGTTTCCATCACCGCAGAAGGAAGGAATGTCATTTAACCCACATAATCATCTCTAGCTGCTAAGCTGCGCTTACTGCAGATTATCCGCAACATATTTTACGGGGTGAGCTTTTATGTGTAATCCCTGAGTAACATTCCAGAGAGAAGTATTTTGGAGGGGGGGGAAAGCCCAACTCTTAACTGTTTCAAATAATGGTTACATTTGAAAGTCAAAAAAGATGTAAAACCTTTCTTTCCTAGACCTATTACCAGCACAAACTGTACCAGAATTTACGACGCTTTTATTATGGCAGCATAACTCTACCGTGGAAGCTCTCTCTCTGGACTATTCCTTAAGAATCAAAGTCCCCGAGAGAACTAAAACAAAATTAGCCAAAAATATTGGGCTGGATGATTTCAAAGGCTATGTACTAAAGGCCAAACATTTGTAATAATAGTAATGAGTGGACTAAAAGTTAAAGCATTACTCAGTTCAAAGATATCTTGTTCTCACAGAAGACTGTAAAAAACTCTATTTTTCTGGGTCTGTTTTGTGCATTTAGATGTACCTTCTACTCCTTTCCACTGTATGCCAATGTTTATGACAAGGTTGGAGGACCTCATGTAAGCTTCTAGAAGTAAAGAAAGACAAGCCAGTCAAGAAAGGCAAAATTGTTTATGGCAGGTGGAAAGAGGGAGGCCAAGAATAGAAAACAAAAGAACAATAATAAGTAAACGCCCTCCCTGTCTTCTGCGAAAAGTAAAGGCAAAGACAAGAAAGAACAGCTGCAAAATTCTCACGAGTAAAACGCACTTTATCTGGCTCAAGTGTTTTGTGCTACATTTCTTGCTGTTTTCTCATGCCAAACATCTTAACCATTGAAGGTGTCCCTTTTCTCTTTCTGGAATACAGCTAGGAAGATGGCTGTGTCATTGCTGTCAAGTTGTTATTCTCAGAGGTGTCCAGTTCAAAGTCCTAGATGAACTGCTTTGCTCTGTCTCTTTAATATGGCATGACTTAACCACTTACAGTTTCAGCAGCTGAACTTGCCCAGCCTTACAATTCTTTAATCTTTGAATGGTTATATTAGCTCCTTGGCACCTGGCATTTGTAAGTCCATGCAACTGTGCAGAATTTGCACTATGAGATGATGCCAAATGAGTCATGGCAGCAGATTAACTAGGACATGCAAAGCAGAGAGGAGGGAATTAGAGCACAAGAAGAGGGTACAATCTCCTTTTTTTCTGCAACTGGGCTAACACCGTAGAAATCAAAAGGAACACAAATCCTCCTAGGGGTAGTTCTTGCAAAAAACAAAGAATTCTTTTTGTGTTCACAGATCACAGCAAAATGCGGATGACAAAACCAGGCCATTAAGTCACATACAGTATGAAGCAGTATGAAAGAGGAAAGCAGCTGAGAGCCTCAACCCTGCTGAGTAGTCTCAGTATTCTTCTCGACATGAGAAGAAATTTGAAATGAGTCTCTGAAAATTACAAAGGAGGCAGAAGAAAAGGGAGCAATGACTCCTCTGGCATAGTGTTTCCTAACAGGGATCTTCAAAATGTAAAGAGTGTATCATCCTTTCAACTGAAGGAAGGTGTTAAAACAACAGGAAGGAAATGGCATCACATGCTAGAAAGACTGGGCAGTGTACTTCTAGACAGAAAGGCCACTGATGGAAAACCGACTAAACTGGCACCAATGCAGCAGCATTGAATTAAAGCCCAAAAATACCCACCGCTTCACTCTTTGCCATTCCATTCATATGGACACAGCAGCTCTGCAACATTCCTACTGATCATCTCCTTGGCAAACTGGGAGTGAGGGTCCCCAGTGATGCAGAGTCCCCAGGCAGGTGCAAAGGGGAGCTGCTTTTTTGCAAAACCCAGGCTTTTGAAGCCCTCAGGCCTTTATCAGTTCCATAGCTTTAAGCCATAACAAAATTCATTCAACCAACCATCATACACCACGCTGTGAACACGTGACGATTCTAGAACTTGTGGATCTACCTCTGATTC
The DNA here is from genome assembly GCF_051311805.1 of Agelaius phoeniceus. Classification (NCBI taxonomy): domain Eukaryota; kingdom Metazoa; phylum Chordata; class Aves; order Passeriformes; family Icteridae; genus Agelaius; species Agelaius phoeniceus. Next base: position 123,063 of record NW_027509899.1, on the reverse strand, counting down.
AGCAGCCTCACCTTCCCATAGTCTTTTCCACTTAGCCAAAGTAACGGGCCTCAGCCCAAGGCCTTCCTTTTGTAAGCTTCTACCTATATGCAGCAGCTAACCACTATTTTCTTCCGTGCCAAGAGTTTAAGTGGATGATTTGCCTCTGCCCTTCCGGTGAAACGTAATGGGGAGAGAAAATTCTGTCGGAAATGTTCAATCATTCAGTTTTCTAGACAGGCCAAATCAAAAGAAAAACAAGCTATAAGATTGTGTACTTGCTCTTACAAAGCACCTGCTGCCCTCTGAAAATGAACTAGCAGAAAACCAGCAAAAATAAGACTTGAGGCAAACAAGCCTTTGAAGGGAATTATGACATGATAAAGAAAGACATCACATTTCCAGCTTGTCGAGATACTTGAAATGTCAGCAAAGGCTGAACGAATGGGGAAAGGTTACAAGAATCCCAAGAAAAACATGACCATGGATTAAAAGAATCCCAACAGGTCAAATGACCTGTTGAAGTTTTCAGGAAATCAGTGGCTGCTGATTTAGATAGGCCATTCAAGTTAATTTCCCCGTGCACCTTCCACTCCTTTTTCACCTGTCACCATCACAGGGTGAATTGGGACCATGGAATCACAATTCTTTGGATTCTGTTCTTAGCTTTACGAGACAACTACAGCAGCTGAAGTAGCTGTTGCTGATGTGATACCCAGGAACACAGAGTTGACATATTTCATTCATGTCCAATCACAACTAGCCATATCTAAGAGGATAGGATTGGCCTCTTTTCATGATGCCTTTCTTATTTTACAGCCTGCTATGATTCTGCTGAAACGTTTTAATTAGTTTCTCTCTAAAAAGGAGAAAGTCCAATGTCCCTCCCTACTGGTGCAGGTTTACCATTCGGTTTGTCGAGTCTAAAAATGGAATTGGAACTAGCAAAAATTACTGTGTTTAAAGCGTCCGGTCCGTTCAGACAGTCTCAGGTCGATAAAAGCCTAGATGTTATTGGCTAAATACTGTTTCCCCCAAGAGCGGACGCACGCTATTTAATCCAACTTTTTATAACAAATTCTAATAATACAGAATCCAGTCATACAAGAGTCACAAAGAAGCAGGAAGAATTCTCGGACCAATTCCGGTAGCAAACTTCTCACCTTCTTTTGGAGTGAGCATAATCTGCTAGCTGAAGTAACAAACTTGAGGACAGAAATCGCCCTACTATTGAGAAGTTGTTGACAAGAGAACCACCTAAGCTGTGTGACTTTCCCTTTTCTATTCATTGGTCAAGCCTAGTAGCCTAAAATTTACGGGCTCAATCAAAGACAAATGCTAATCTAGTCAGAGGTCTATGAAAAGTCCAAAACTAATCAGAATTCTTCTTAGACAATGAAATGGAAACAGAGCTACCAATTTCCTTGCCACATATCCCTAAAACTCAGTCCTCTCTAGTCATAACTAATGTATAGCCACCAGTACAATCAGGAAAAGATGAAACTTACAGATGTCAGCGAGAGAAGGATTTGAAAGAACTCTTCCCATTATTCATCGTCTAGACAGCAACTATCATTAAAATCAGAGCCCTTTTAGTAGGGCTTTCCTTGTGGGAAATTCAGGACTCCAAGACAACAGAGCAAGAGGATTAAGCAGAAGCCGTTGATTGTTGACATGATGCACTTACACATTCTAAATCTCTGCACACGCCAGGCCCGCATTTTTATCTTGGTGCCTTTCTTATGTCCACACATTCTGTGTGTACCTCTCAGAAGATACGTTTGGTTACAGTCCAGGCGCTTTGCTGCCCCCCGTTATCGAATTCTTGTAGCCTTGGAATTTGGTTTCTCAACTCCTCTTTCTTATTTTAGCATGGCTTATGTCTTAGTAACCTTGATGAATTCCAGAGGGCTCTGAGAAAATTCTGAGAAGAACATATTCCAGCTGGATGGCTGGTGCACCCTTTAGTCTAAGAGCTTCAGCTACATTGCTACAATTTCCCCCTTCTTCGTCTTGCACCAGCTAAACCCTTTTCACTGTATTTACTTCCAAGAGGCTCACCAGTTTCATGATGCGTGGAATAACAAGAAGCAATATAATAATTACTACTAGTAACAATAAAGTTCCCTTTACAAGATCTTCCAACCATCGAGTTGTTTCCCATCTCTCAAACCATTCATGCGTAACCCTCTCATTCCCAATCAATTTCTTCGTGTTATCTTGCCCTTGTTTGAGTTTCCAGTGAATGACTGCAGAAGAGTTAGAGAGGTTCAAAAAACACATTCCTTCAAAATTCTCACACTCGTGTCCATGTGCTAACAAGAAAACTAGAGCAGCATTATTTTGCAGTGTGCAATGACTAATGGTATCTACACCAGTGAGAACCTTATTTAAAATCGGTGATCTTACCTTGAGTTGTTTGACCACCCAGCATCGCAACTTATTAAGCATACTCAAAGCTTGACCAACAGCGACACCTGCTGTCAGGAATGGCACAATTAATCGAGAGGAGCGCCCAAACCTGTACACAACTGAGGCAAGGGCGTCTAAAGCTTATGCTTCTTCTTTCAGATCCCGGGATGCGAAGAATCGAGTTCTTCGCGCACAGAGCATTGTGCCGGTGGAGGTACGCTCCGGTGCGGCGCTTGTCCCGAAAGACGCCCGGGACACAATGGCGGTGGTGTTAATATTTGTTTGTCGCGTTTCCGAAGCTGCTGCTAGCCGAGTCTCCGGGAGGCGAAGAATCGGCTTCTTTGCGCACAGAGCATTGTGCCGAGCGCCGGGAGCACCTAAGAGCGGTTTTTGCCGAAAGAAGCCGGGGACCGGCACTTAGCATCGGAGAGCTGCGTATCTGCGTCTTCTGCGTGTCTTGCCGCTCAACACTCAGCAAAAAGCTTTCCCACCATATCTTGCAAAGAGAAACTCTGCCAGTATATAAAACATTCAAAATCATTTTCTAAACTTGCACGGAGGTCTGCAAAGAGTTTTACAAGAAGGAAAGCTAGTTGTCCAAACTCGTTCTTTTCGAATATAATATCAGTGGAAAAGGCAGGAGAGTGGTAAAATACTGTTTTCTCTAAGTCTGGATGCTGCCCACACTGTTCCTGTGTGGTGCGGCTTGCATCTTCGCCTTTGGGAAGATGCCGTTCTCTCCGTCTGCGGGAGGCGAAGAATCGGCTTCTTTGCGCACAGAGCATTGTGCCGAGCGCAGGGAGCACCTAAGAGCGGTTTTTGCCGAAAGAAGCCGTGGACCGGCACTTAGAATCGGAGAGCTGCCTATCTGCGTCTTCTGCGTGTCTTGCCGCTCAACACTCAGCAAAAAGCTTTCCCACCATATCTTGCAAAGAGAAACTCTGCCAGTATATAAAACATTCAAAATCATTTTCTAAACTTGCACGGAGGTCTGCAAAGAGTTTTGCAAGAAGGAAAGCTAGTTGTCCAAAACTCGTTTCTTTCGAATATAATATCAGTGGAAAAGGCAGGAGAGTGCTAAAATACTGTTTTCTCTAAGTCTGGATGCTGCCCACACTGTTCCTGTGTGGTGCGGCTTGCATCTTCGCCTTTGGGAAGATGCCGTTCTCTCCGTCTGCGGGAGGCGAAGAATCGGCTTCTTTGCGCACAGAGCATTGTGCCGAGCGCAGGGAGCACCTAAGAGCGGTTTTTGCCGAAAGAAGCCGTGGACCGGCACTTAGAATCGGAGAGCTGCCTATCTGCGTCTTCTGCGTGTCTTGCCGCTCAACACTCAGCAAAAAGCTTTCCCACCATATCTTGCAAAGAGAAACTTTGCCAGTAAATAAAACATTCAAAATCATTTCTAAACTTGCACGAGGTCTGCAAAGAGTTTTGCAAGAAGGAAAACTAGTTGTCCAAAACTCGTTCTTTTCGAATATAATATCAGTGGAAAAGGCAGGAGAGTGGTAAAATACTGTTTTCTCTAAGTCTGGATGCTGCCCACACTGTGCCTGTTTGGTGCAGCTTACATCTCCGCTTTCGGGAAGATGCCGTTCTCTCCGTCTCCCGGAGGCGAAGAAGCGGCTTCTTCGCACACACAACATTGGGTCGGTTCCGGTGAGCACCTAAGAGCGGTTTTTGCCGAAAGAAGCCGTGGACCGGCACTTAGAATCGGAGAGCTGCCTATCTGCGTCTTCTGCGTGTCTTGCCGCTCAACACTCAGCAAAAAGCTTTCCCACCATATCTTGCAAAGAGAAACTCTGCCAGTATATAAAACATTCAAAATCATTTTCTAAACTTGCACGGAGGTCTGCAAAGAGTTTTGCAAGAAGGAAAGCTAGTTGTCCAAAACTCGTTCTTTTCGAATATAATATCAGTGGAAAAGGCAGGAGAGTGGTAAAATACTGTTTTCTCTAAGTCTGGATGCTGCCCACACTGTTCCTGTGTGGTGCGGCTTGCATCTTCGCCTTTGGGAAGATGCCGTTCTCTCCGTCTGCGGGAGGCGAAGAATCGGTTTCTTTGCGCACAGAGCATTGTGCCGAGCGCAGGGAGCACCTAAGAGCGGTTTTTGCCGAAAGAAGCCGTGGACCGGCACTTAGAATCGGAGAGCTTCCTATCTGCGTCTTCTGCGTGTATTGCCGCTCAACACTCAGCAAAAAGCATTCCCACCATATCTTGCAAAGGGAAACTCTGCCAGTAAACATCACTGATGGTGTGCTAATGGGTGCAAACAGGTCTTTAGAGAGTAGCCCACAGCAAAAAATGTTTGTTCAAAACCATTTTTATTCGAATATATTGTGAATGGAAAAGTCAGGAGAGTGGTAAAGTGCTCGTTCCTATTTGTTTTAAAGGTGCTCAGATTATGCTGTTATTAGGCGACTTTTTGTTTTTAGCCTTTGGGAAGGTGCCGCGCTCTCCGTCTGCCGGAGGCGAAGAAGCGGCTTCTTTGCGCACAACATTTTGCTGAGCGCAGGAAGTTCCTGAGAGCGGTTTGTGCAGAAAGATGCCCCAGACCGGCACTTAGCTTCCGTGAGCTGCGTATCTCGGTCTTCTTCGGATCTTTTCGTTCAACACTCAGAAAAAAGCTTTCCCACCATATCTTGCAAAGAGAAACTCTGCCAGTATATAAAACATCCAAAATCATTTTCTAAACTTGCACGGAGGTCTGTAAAGAGTTTTGCAATACGGAAAAGATAGTTGTCCAAAACTCGTTCTTTTCGAATATAATAACAATGGAAAAGGCAAGACAGTAGTAAAGTACTGTTTTCTCTAAGTCTGGATGCTGCCCACACTGTGCCTGTTTGGTGCGGCTTGCATCTTCGCCTTTGAGCAGATGCCGTTTTCTCCGTCTCACGGAGGCGAAGAATCGGCTTCTTTGCGCAAAGAGCATTGTTTGGGTCGCGGTGCATTTCGGAGAGCGGCTTGTGCCGAAAGATGCGCGGGACCGGCACTTTGCTTCGGAGAGTTCCGTATCTACGTCTTCTGCGTCTCTTGTCGCTAAACACTTAGTAAAAAGCTTTTCCATATCTTGCCAGGAGAAATTTCCATATCTTGCCAGGAGAAATTATCACCATATCTTGCAGGGAGAAATTGTGCCAGTACACAAAACATCCCGCATCTTTCTCGAAAAGATGCACATAGGTATTCGAACTGTTTAACTAGAAGGAAAAGATAGTTGTCGAAAACTCATTTTATTCGATTATATTGTGAATGGAAAAGTCAGGAGAGTGGTAAAGTAGTCTTTTCTATTTGTTTGAAAGGTGCTCAGGTTATGCTGGTATTGGGCGGCTTGGTTCTTAGCCTTTTGGAAGCTGCCCTTGTCTCCGTCTCCTGGAGGCGAAGAAGAGGCTTCTTCAATGCACAGAGCATTGTGCCGGGCGCAGGGAGCTTTGGAGAGCGGTTTGTGCCGAAAGCTGCCCAGGACCGGCATTTTGCTTCGGAGAGCTCCGTATCTCTGTCTTCTGCTTGTCTTTTCGCTCAACACGCAGCAAAAATCTTTTCCACCATGTCTTGCAAGGAGAAACTCTGCCAGTACTCAAAACATCCCCGATCTTCTTCTAAAAGTTGTACAGAGGACTGCAGAGTGTTTATCAGGAAGAAAAACATAGTGTCCCAAAACTCCTTTTATTCGAATATAATGTGAATGAAAGGGCAGGAGAATGCTAAAATACTCGTTTCTATCAATTTGAAAGCTGCACACGCTATATCCGTGTGCTGCGTCTTGCATCTTCGCCTTTGGGAAACTGCCTCTCTCCGTCTCCCGCAGGCGAAGAAGCCGCTTCTTCGCGCACAGAGCATTGTGCCGGTGGCGGTGTTCTCCGGAGAGCGGCTTCTGACGAAAGACGCCCTGGCAGGGGGCTTAGTTTCGGAGAAGAAACTAAGAAAGGGGGCTTATTTGGTTCTTGTTTGGTAAGAGGCAGGTTTTTGGCATTTATTTTTCGAGGAGTTTTTGGGGGGGATGGCCCCTGTTCTTTTTTGCCGCCTTGGCCGCCCGCAGGCGCAAGGCGCGCGGCGCCCCCGGCTGGGGTGGGCGGCAGTGCTGCCGCCTTGTGGGCAGAGCGCGGTACTGCAGCCCGGCGCCGCCGCCAGGCAGCCCTCTTGGGCGTGGCGCGTGGCGGAGTTTGTTTGACCTTCTGAAAATGGCGGCGAAAAGGGCGGGAAAGCGGAGGACCCTGGTGTGTCTATGCGGACTGCCTGCACGGAACACCGACGCCGGCGCAGCCCCGGCGGGATTTTTGTGGCGTTTTAGGTGTACCCGACACGGGCTGTGGGGTCAGCGGCGCCGCGGGCGGGCGTATTTTGCCGTGTTTCTGACCGGCATGTGAGTAACCGCCTCTCTCGCCCGAGGGGGTCCTCTCTCGGCCGCCATGTTGGGAGTGGCGCGTCACCACTGTCGCGGGAGTTTGTTTGACCTTCTGAAAATGGCGGCGAAAAGGGCGGGAAAGCGGAGGACCCCGGTGTGTCTATGCGGACTGCCTGCACGGAACACCGACGCCGGCGCAGCCCCGGCGGGATTTTTGTGGCGTTTTAGGTGTACCCGACACGGGCTGTGGGGTCAGCGGCGCCGCGGGCGGGCGTATTTTGGCGTGTTTCTGACCGGCATGTGAGTAACCGCCTCTCTCGCCCGAGGGGGGGGGGGGGGGGGGGTCCTCTCTTGGCCGCCATGTTGGGAGTGGCGCGTCACCAATGTCGCGGGAGTTTCTTTGACCTTCTGAAAATGGCGGCCAAAAGGGCGGGGATATCGCGGACCCGGGAGTCTGCCGCCCTGTGGCCAGAGCGCGGTACTGCAGCCCCCCGAGCCAGCGCCCTGCCCCTCGCCGCTGGCTGCCGGGGGCGGGGCAAGGGCGCGGCTGCCGAGCGAGGCAAGGGCGAGGGGCGGGAGCGAGGGGCGGGGCGGGAACGAGGGGCGGGCGGGGCGGGAGCGAGGGGCGGGCGGGAGCGAGGGGCGGGCGGGAGCGAGGGGCGGGCGGGAGCGAGGGGCGGGCGGGGCGGGCTCGGTAAATGGCCGGGAGGGGTGAAAGACGTTCAGGAGTGCAAAAGGGACACGATGGCTGAGAAGAATGGCCGGGGGGGGGGGGGCGCGGCCCGGCGGGGCCGCTTTCGGCGGGCGGCGGAGGCGCGGTCGCAGCGCTCCGCGGGCCGGGGGCAGCGAGCGAGGGCGGGCGAACGCCGTCGGAACGGGAACGGGGCTGCACCCCCCCCCGAGCCCGCGCACGCGCCTCTCGCGCGGCGGAAGCGACGGCGGGCCGGAAAATCCCGGCGGGGCGGCGGCGCTGCCCGCCCTTTCTGCCGCCAGCTTTGCAAGGTAAGACCGCCCGCCCCGTCCCGCCCCGCCCCGTCCCGCCCCGCCCCGTCCCGCCGCCCTCCGGTGTCTGTAAACAGACGGACTCCCTCTGGCTTCCCACTTCTCCGTGCTGGAGAGTGGGAGAAAGGTCCGTGCTGTTTGCCGTGTCCTCGGTGGGCAGAGAGCTCTGACCTTGCCTTGCATGGGCTGCTGAGGATTGGATCCTTGGGGATGTGCTTTGATGCATTTAGTGACCTTTACAGATTTCTTTCCCCGCTTTTTTCAGTTCCCAGAATCATGGAAGAATTCAGGTTGCAAGGGGCTCTAAAGATCACCTCATTCCAAGGCTGCTGCCGCCGTGGGCAGGGACGTGCTTCCATAGAGCAGCTTGCTCAGAGCCTCATCGCAGAGCACCGACGGGCCTTGAGCACTTGCAGCGATGGGGCAGCCCCAGGACCTCTGAGCAACCTGTGCCCTGTGCCAGCCGGGTGCCAGAGGAGGAAGGAAGCCCTTCCCACCTGGAGCAGAGGCTGCGTAGCCTTGTGTCACCGAGCGTGTGAGACAGAAATGCCCTTCCTTTCTGGAGGGGTAACAACACTCAAAGCTCTTTCTCGGGACAAGCCGAGCAATGGAAGGCCAAAGTAGCCTTCAGTTCTTCCAGCAGCTTTGGGAACAACTTGAAGGAGGAGCAGAGCTGGCCTGGTGCCTGCCGGCTCTGCAGGCAGTGGGCATGGCGAAGCTGCAGCTGCATCTGTCTTCTTGGCTGAGGCTTTATAAATGAGGCGCTTTTCTGTAGTTCCTTTTCAGGCATGACGTGCAAGTTGCCCCTAGAAGTCCAAAGGCAGCTGTTTTCTTAGCAGAAGGAAGTCAGGAGGAGGCAAAGCCAGCAGCTAAGTCTGGATAAAAAACTTGGCTAACCTCTTTTCCCCCCCTCCTCCAAACAGGCAATTGTGAAGCACTCAGCAGAGATCTGCCCGGGAGGAAAAGCAGAGCCAATCTCTGAGAAGAAGGGACGTGCGAGCTCTGGCGAGGACGGCTGCTCCCCCTGGCCTTGGTGTGGGACCTCCTGAGCTGCCATTCCTGTGGTGGGAGTGTTCCTCCTCTCCTCCGGCCAAGCCAGAGACCGCCTAGGGAAGGAGCAGGTAAGGTTGAAGTACCGAGGTCTCCCAGGTAAGAAGTGACACGGCCAAAGGAAATGGCCTCAACTTGCAGCAGGGAAGGCTTAGATTGGATTGGAGGGAAAATTTCTTCACTGAAAGGGTGCTCAGGCATAGGAGCCCAGGGAAGTCCCCATGCCTGGAGACATGTCAAGGATGTCAAGATGTGGTGTTTAGGGACCTGATTTGGGGGGGCAGCAGCTGGGCTCGATGTCCTTAGAAGGCTTTTCCAACCGCAAGGATCCTACGGATCCTATGGTTCTGGAAAGCCTTGACCCCTCTGGCTCTAGCACAGCACCTGGATGCTGACAAAATGAGGCTGGTCCTAGAGCCTGGAGGTCCCTGTGCCACAGGGAGAGGACAAGCCGGTGTCACCTGCAGGGAGGGTCTCGTCCCCAGAGAGCCGTCAGTGACTCCGTCCCTGCCCGGGGCTCTGGGTGCGCCCTCGGGGGGCGGGGGACGACACCTGCCCTCGGGTGTCCCTCTGGGCACCTGGGAAGGGAACCAGGTCCATCCGTGCGGCAGCTGCAGGGCTTGCAGGCTTTGGGGCTTTGCAGCTGTGTGCCTTGTCACAAGGTGGCAGGGACGTGACACTGCCTGGCAACGCTGCTGGCCTCGGATCCTTGCTGCTCTCATCCTTATCCCATATGGATTTAGCAGCAATCTTCTGTCTTTGCTTTCAAACTGTCCTTGGGAGAGTTCCAAGAGAGGGTCATTAGTTATTTCAAAGCCTACATCTTTTACCTCTTGGCACTGAAGAGAAAAGACACAAACCTGCTTTGCATCCTTCTGCCTGGAAGTCATTGTGACACGGGGAAGGGAGGAAGGGGCTGGCCGGGGTCAGCCTCTGCTGAGCCTCAGCTCTGGCTGCTCCTGCTCACAGGGTAAAGCCAAAAGCTGTCGTGATCAAAAACGCAGGCCGCCCTTCTGACCTGAGTCACAGGGGCCGTTTCTTCTGAATGAATCAAGGTGGGAAATCATTCTTGGAGCTTCAGAAGAAAAAAAACCCCAGAACCGTAGGTACGTTTGTAAGAGTGGGTATGTACGTACATTTCCTTCGATGAAGAAGAAAATCTTAGAAATATCATGTCACGTCTGGCTTCCTAGAGAAGATCCTGACCTCTGGGCTTCTGAAAGCAAATGGCTGTGCATTTATAGGAGCGTTTCCCTTCTTTTTATGTGCCTCCCCCAGTCATCTTCTACCCTTGCCCACGGCAAGGAGAGCGCGGTGATTTGGCTGCTCCGCTCTGCCGAGGTTGTTGCAGGCTGTGTAGCAGGGAGCGAGGCCTTTTGTGGCTGCTCATCAGACATTTTCCTACAGCCTTCTCCCTGCAATGGTAAAATGAGACTTGTGTTAGCGAGCAGTCAAGTAGAGCAGGTAACATTAGAAAAGAATTGTTTCTGAGCTGCTGTTCACTAGCACGTGTTTCCCCTTTCCGGCAGAGCGCGCATCATTGCGGGCTTGGGATCGATTGAAATGCGCTAAGGAAACCAGCTCTGGGGAGGGAGGGAGGGAGGGAGGGAGGGAGGGAGGGAAATGCTCTCTTAACATGTGCCAATTCTTCTGTCAAACTCATCAGGGCAGGACAGCGTTCAGACTGAAAGTGTAAGAAGATGTGGAGGGAGACAGAGAATCTGACAGGAGCACCGGACTCACAAGTGCACGAATTTTGCTTTTGGCTTGGATTCAAACGCAGAAGTTGTAAGGAATTTGGGAAGGAGAAGGGACATTTCAGAAGGAGAAGAAGAAAAAGAAGTTGTTGTTGTTGTTACAGCCCTGGCAAAATCTTTGGTTCTAGCTAATAAAGGAAGCTAGTTGAAATAAAAAAAAAGAAAAAAACGTGGGTTTTTTTTTTTCCTTCGCTGTTGTATTTGTTGGTGGTTCGTTATATGGTGTGTTGTTTTATTTCTTGGTCTTATTACCTCTGTGTAAATAGTTTTTTTGAGTGAAGCTAACTTTCTGGACGGGTTGGTTTGTATTTGAGGTAGGATAAATTTCAAGAGGTTTCTTTCCTAGACTTCTGATAGGTATTCCTGGGATTTTGGTTTTGTTTACTGTGTGTATCAACAGAGAGATTTGGTAGGGCCAGCTGGGCTGCTGGAGTTTTGGGTGTTAATTTATGAGATGGCTTTTGTTCAATGCAGTTTTGAATTGTTGAAAGGGTTTTTAATGTAGTGGTTTTAAGGCGGTCTTTAAGAATTGTTTGTATCGTTTCACGTTGTTTGTAGTTGGTGTACGATCAGGGATATGGTGGAACTTCTTGAACGTTCTGGTTTTAGCGTTCCTAAGTTCCGATTTCTTTCTGCTTTGCTGTTTTGTTTCTGGTTTTCTTTTGGGGGACAGGGGCGTTTGTAGACGGTGGGTTTCTAGAGGCAATGTGTCTTTCAATTTGGGTAGTGATATTTTTTAGTATTTTAATAGTTTCGATTTTTTTTATTTTCATGCTTTTAATGAGTTGTTTTAAAATTTGGAAGATAACCTTTCTAGATGATTGGTTATTATTTGTGAGTTAGCCTCAAGGTAGAGCTTTGGGGGCTTTTTTTAGTAATGTTTAGGGTCAGTTGTAGGGTTTTGAGTTTAGTGAGTTGGTTGGATTTAATTTTTCACGGGTGTTTGTTTTGACTAGCAGTTCTGTCATTTTCCATGTGTATCTGAGTTTTTTGGGGTTTTGAGCCATTGGTTGAGGAGGAAGTTTATGATGAGAATGTACGGAGCTTTTGGGCTAGTTATAGTGGGATTTCAAATGTCTTGACAGTTCGGTTGATTTGAGTTTTTCTTAGGGTTAAATGTTGTGGGGTCTTTGTTCTGTTAGTCCTAGAAATAGGTTTGGTTTGGATACGCTGCGATGGGATGAGCGTGGGCTGCGTACCGGTGCTGCCGAAGGCGCGGTATTTGTGTGGTTCTGATGCGTTGGGTTAATGAATTGATACGGTCTAATATATAGATTAATTAAAGTAGAAATAAATATCAATATAAAAACAAATATAAAATGATAGTGGTAAACATAAATATAGAAAACAAATAGATAAACACATAAAACTATACTATATAGTATATTATTGTAACAGATGCTAATCTATAGAAACGATAGTCTATTATATATGTATACAAAGATATCTAAAGATCGGTTGTAAATATAAAAATATTTAGATAGAGTTAAAAGGAATTGGGGATTCTTTGGGATTTTTTTATTAGGTTATAGGCTGGGGTTTTTTTTCTAGATAGAAATAATATAAAAATAAAAATCCAGATCTCCAAATATATAACGCGTATACCGATCTCTCTAAATATTGAATATAAAGAAATAGAAGTAAAAGAATATCTAGGATATAAAAATACTATATATCTATTATTCTATTAAAAGGTATTCTCTCTAGTATGTATAATACCTACAAATGTAATAAATAAAAATTATAAAAGTAAATGTGAAGAGAATGATGAAAAATGAGACGATTTTTAGAGTTTTAAATATGGTTTAGATAAAGGGGTGTCTTTGGTTTTTGTTTGGTTAGAGGCAGGGGTTTTATTTGAAAGAATAGAAGTATTATAGAAATGTGAATCTTAAGATAGAAATCTATCATAAGTCTAGAAAGAGAAATGACGAAACTATGGATAGAAATTGAAATCTAAATCTATGTCAGTAATATGAAGAGTTGTAGTATAGAATAGAAATGACCTTATGTGGCAATATAAATGAGAAATGGGAATAGAAATAGAAGAAGATGTAAATATAGTTGGAAAGAAAGGGAATTTTTTGGCTTTTGTTTGAGTAGAGGCAGGGGTTTTATTTGAAATAATACAAGTGTTCCAGAAGTGAAAATCTGAAGGCAGAAATAGATAATCAATGAATCAAAATACGTATAAAAATATAGAAATAAGTCCTCGGAATAGATGGAATATAGAATATCAATTGATTTATAAATTGACATTGATAAAGAGAAATGGATCAGTAAGCAATACACATTATAAATAGAAATGTGACTATCAATAGGAAAACCTAGGGGTAAAATCTATTCAAATATTGTCTAAAAGAAAGGGTTGGGGTTTTTTGGGCTCTTCTTGGGTTAGAGGCAGGGTTTTTATTTGAAATAATATGAACATAGATATTACTCTTACCTGTTTCTAAATATTGAGATAGATAATCAAGATATAAATATAAAACCTAAGGAAATAGAAATAATAGGAAGGGAT